>NC_142940.1:5844698-5869698 GCF_046866305.1 Octopus bimaculoides | reverse complement strand
ATATATACATGTGTGTGTGTGTGTGTGTGTGTATTTATATACATATGTACATATGAGTAGACTTTAAACAAACAATCTAACCAAAGCAGCCTTTAAATAAGTGTGTAAGTGACAAATTCAAAAAAGAATAGTACTAGTAGCAGTAGCAGCAGCAGAGGCGACAACTTATAGACTCAAGCTATAAAACATAATGACTGCGCCAACAATTCAAAGAAACCATTTCCAATCTCAGCCAAAACATAATACACTGGTATGTAAGAAAATAAGAAAAAAAAATACAAACACACACACACACACATATATATATATATATATATATATATATATATATATATATATATATATATATATATATATAAAGAGAGAGGGAGAAAGATGTCTATGTATATAATAAGGACAGGAATAGCTGTGTGGTTAAGCAGTTTGTTTCCCAGCCATATGATTTCAGGTTCGACCACACTGTGCTACACCTTGCACAAGTGTCTTCCACAAGAGTTCCAGGCTGATCAAAACTTTGTGAGTAGATTTTGAAGATGGAAACTGAAAGAAGCCTGTCGTATATATGTATATATAGACGTGTGTGTATAAGTTTGTCTCCCCAACTTCACTTGACAACCGATGCTGGTGTGTTTACATCCCCGTAACTTAGCAGCTTGGCAAAAGAGACCAATAGAATAAGTACTAGGCTTACAAAGAGCAAGTCCTGGGGTCGATTTGCTCGACTGAAGGCAGTGCTCCAGCATGGCCGCAGTCAAATGACTGAAACAAGTAAAAGAGTATATTTCCATGACAGAACATGTCTGACCAATGGAGAAATATTACCTTGATTGGAAACAGGTGATAGGGTTGACAACAAGAAGGGCATCTGACCACAGAAGGTTTGCCTCAACAAACTCCCTCCAACCCATGCAAGCATAGAAAAGTGGACGTTAACATAGTGATAATGATGATGATGATGATGATGATATGACTTGACATACATACGCGTATATGTGTGTTTTTCCATGTAACTGTGGCACTGTGTGTCTCACATTTTGGTTGCATATCAACAACGATGCAAGAGAAAGCAAAACTTGTATTAATACAAATGTGTCAACAGCCATGGTTGTGAATTATTTTTGATCTGGGAGCCAATTATACATTGTTATTGAACTGTTATTGAACTGTGCGATAATTGGAGGTGATTGTTGACATAAATTACTTGTGACAGGTGAATAATTAACTTACAACTCCAACAAATCATGAGATCACATTTTTCTAGTTCCTGCAGTAGATTTATATGAGAAAATTTATTTAATTGTGAAAAGAAGGTCTCCGAATATATAAAATTTTGAATTTATTACAGAATTTAAATACTCATAAATATAAATCTAACTTACTTAATCAATGTCAGTTCCAGCTTTTAGCTTTGTTTTCCATTTTGTAGACATTTCAAAAATGTCTTGTGAGTGAATTCAGCAAATGGAAACTGTGTAGAAGACCGTTATTCTTTTAGTTGTTTCGGTCATTTTACTGCAGCCATGCTGGAGTACTGCCTTTTTAGTTGAACAAATTGACCTCAGGACTTATTCTTTGTAAGCCTAGTACTTATTTTATTGGTCTCATCTGCCAAACTGCTAAGTTATGGGGAAGCAAACACACCAACATCGGTTGTCAAGTGATGAAGTGAGGACAAACACAGACACACAAACATATACATACAGCAGGCTTCTTTCAGTTTCCGTCTACCAAATCCACTCACAAGGCTTTGGTCGTCCCGAGGCTATAGTAGAAGACACTTGCCCAAGGTGCCATGCATTGAGACTGAACCCGGAACCATGTGGTTGATAAGCAAGCTACTTACCACACAGCCACTCCTGCGCCACTGTGTATATACGTTTGTTTTTACGTTATAATAAAAACAATCTTGTATTAAACTGAAGGATTACTCAATATATTTGGTAGAGTATAGATTCATTATTCTTTAACAAAAGCTGAACGCAAAAGGATTAAGGAAGACAGACTGGTTAGGAAAGTAGCAAGAGGAAAATATAAAGTAGGGTTACCTTTAAGCAACGTTCTGAGATCGATCTTGGTTTCCTGATGATGCTGCTTTCAGGTATGTTGAGTTGATGCGGAAGGTGAGCGACTGAGTTTCTCAAAGGTGCAGCCAACTGCATGTCAACTAGCCACATCAGTAGAGAGGGCAAGAGGTCACCAATACACTGCAGAACCTATAAATTAACAGAATGTAGAAGGGGTGGGGAAGCAATTAATCAGCAACAACTACACCATCATCAGTCATTATCATCATCACAGACCAGACCAATCAAATCACTAATTTCATTATACGGATTTCAGGTTCAATCCCATTACATGGCACCCTGGGCAAGTCTCATATATATATATATATATATATATTTAATATGTACATATTCTATTATTCTTTTATCTGTTTCAGTCATTTGACTGTGGCCATGCTGGAGCACTACCTGTAGTCAAACAAATCAACCACAGGACTTCTTCTTTTATAAGCCTAATACTTATTCTATTGGCCTCTTTCGCCGAACTGCTAAGTTATGGGGATGTAAACACACCAACATCTATTGTCAAGCAATGGTGGAGGGACAAACACAGACACACAAACATACACACACACATATATATATATATATATATAAATATATACAACAGGCTTCTTTCAGTTTCCGTCTACCAAATGCACTCACAAGGCATTGGTTGGCCTGAGGCTATAGTAAAAGACACTTGCCCAAGGTGCCACACAGTGGGACTGAACCTGGAATCATGTGGTTGGTAAGCAAGCTACTTACCACACAGCCACTCCTACACCTATGTACATATATATGTATGCATGTGTATATATATATATATATATATGTGTGTGTGTGTGTGTGTGGCACCCATGCCAGTGGCACATAAAAAGTACCCAGTACACTCTGGAGTGGTTGGCGTTAGGAAGGGCATCCAGCTGTAGAAACCATACCAAATCAGATTGGAACCTGGTATAGCTCTTCAGCTCACCAGCTCCAGTCAAACTGTCTAATCCTTGCCAGCACGGGATGCGGACATTGATCATGATGGTGAGACTGTAAACGGTCGTTAATGTATATATACCATCAGGAATGAATAAGACACCTGGTAACATTCAGATAGCAGAGTAAATACAGTATAGGTATGGATTGTTAGAATATTTATACTGTTCTGTAATATAAATGGTTACAGGTGTTTAGGAATGTCTTTAGGAATGAAAAACACACCTGGCGAAGATTAGATATCAAACCAAATCAAAGAGAACAGTATCGTTATAGATGTTGGGAGTATAGAGTTTGAAGATGAAGTTAATAACCTCGAAATTTAATAATCTTAATTAAGAAAAACAAAACAATTAATTTCAGACATTTAAACATGGAATCAAATTAGGAAATTATTTCAAATCGATTTGGAAAACAATCAACACCAAAACAAAACAAAACAATATAAATCAATAGATAAATAAGTTGAATGATTTGGTTCAGCTCACAATAATTCAATGAAAAATTATTTTTTAGTATTTCAAGATATTTTTATGTAATTTTTGTGAATATATATCTTAAAATGAGATGTTAAGTGTTATTTTCATTTTTGTGTAATTTAAATGACAGTTTATTCACAGCATCCTGTACGTATATTTATTTCAAATTCTGGCACAAGACCAGCAATTTGTGTTCAACCGATTCTTGATTTATCAATCCCAAAAGAATGAAAGCCAAAGTCAACCTCGACAGCATTTGAACTCAGAACGTAAGAGTTGGAAGAAATGATGTTAAGCGCTTATATACATTTACATATATTGCAAAGTGATATATATATGACTTGGAATCCTCTTTTAGTAGAGTGCACATCAAGACATGTTACAGAACTACTTCCATCCATTTAGAGAATGCTTAATATTCGAAAATAGACCATTTATTCCCATCAAGAATTCACTACCTGTCAATACCATATCTACAAGTTCAATAGTTGAGATGTATAGTAACGCTATTGGTCATATTTGTGTGTGTGGGTCTGTGTCTGTGTGCTCGCACAAGCAGGTGTGTGTGTGTGTGTGTGAAGGAAACAAGAAAAAAGCTTTGGTTTTTCTCTCTTTTTTTTTCTGTATCTTTTTTTTTTATTTTTCTCTTTATTTCTTTATTTAATATATTTGCGTTCTACGCCAGCTGTAGTTCCTGATCAAATGCAAACCATTAATATTATGGTTTTAAATCAAAACTAATTCTGGCAGAAAAATCTAAGCATGATTACCTACACACATGAAATGGATTACACCAGAGTCTGCAATGATAACAACACTGTTGTTGTTTAGCCCCAGGTCAGATCAGTGTATCGCTACAGGCATTCAAGCCATGATCAGTTCATTTTTATTAAATATTTTGTCGTTGTTTTCCATCCACAAACACAGAATGGTACGGGTGTGTGTACCTTCTGCAATAGCCTGGGGCTAACTAGGGTGTTGCGAATGGGTTTGGTAGACAGAAACTGAAAGAAGCCTGTCAGATGGATGGACAAACGGACGGACGGATGGACAAATGGATGGACGGGTAGATGGATGGATGGATGGATGGACGGATGGATGGATAGACAGACAAATAGATGAGTGGGTGAGGAGAGAGACAGACAGATAAATAAATGGAGAGAGAGAGAGAGAGAGAGAGAGAGAGAGAGAAAGAGATAGATAGATAGATAGATAGATAGATAGATAGATAGAGAGAGAGAGAGAGAGACAGGTAGAAAGAAAGATAGATAGATAGATAGACAGATAGATAGATAGACAAGTAAATAGAGAGAGAGGTAGATAAATAGATAGACAGACAGACAGACAGATAGGGAGGTACAGGAAGATAGATAGATAGATGGATGGATGGATGGATGGACGGATGGATGGATAGATAGATAGAGAGAGAGAGAAACAGACAGACACAGAGAAAATAGATAGATAGATGAATGTATGGATGGATAGATAAATATAGTTAACTGGATAGATGGATGAGTAACTGGAGGGATAGACAGAGGGATGGATGGCTGAATGGATAAATGTTTGTGTGTGTGTTTGTCTTGATATGTGAAAATAGTAAAACAACCACCACCACCATCACCATCATCATCATCATCACAGAAGTGGTATCATTCGTCGTTAATCTGTGTAAGAAGTTTTTACCTTAACCAGAAACAGGTGATAGTTGGTCAAAGGAAGGGCATCGAGCCATAGGAAACCTACCTCAAAAGATTCCAACTGACCCATGCAAGCATGGAAAAGTGGACATTAAAATGACAATGATGATGATGAGGATGATGCTGATGATGATGAAACAGCATTGAGGTGGACAACATTATCCAATATGTCTTACTTTTTAGTAAGGTGTAGAGTGTGGTCTGAAGGAGATAAGAAGGCAATTTGAAGGAGATTTATTATATATTTGAGCGGATTACTGAAGTCCATTGATTAGTTATCATTAGCCACGTTTATGCAACATCTTGAAGAAGTGAATTAATTCCTGCAATGCCACCCCTCCGCAACTCCAGTGCAGCATAACGAGCTTTCCAAGTGAACCCTGAATCGGAGTCAATGTGACAAGGCTGGATCTTTGAATTACAGGCACAACGCAGCTGATAGGCTTCCGCACAGTTTCCAGCTACCTAATTCCACTGACAAGGCTTGGGTTGAGCTGAGGCTATTGTAAAAGGCACTTGCTCCAGGTGCCATTCAGTGAGATTGAACTGGGGACTTGTTATTGAAAAGCAAATTTCTGAACCATTTGGCCATGCTGTATCTATGGTAATTTACTCGATTCAGCCAATGAAGGAACAACTCAAGCTAACAAGGAAGCTTCTACATGGTCATTGAACAGCTAAAATTAGCAGCCAAACCACCCTCGAATCATCCAAAAAAAGGTCCCTTGAGAAATGTAATTTTGGAGACTTCAATGCGGTGCTCCAGCATGGCCGCAGTCAAATGACTGAAACAAATAAAAGAAATAACGTGGGATGGTCACATTTGATCATAGTTCTGCTGAATCAAATCTGACCTGAGGGTTAAACAACAATAAAGGAGCCCCTACACGATCATTTGACCAACTAAAAATAGCAACCAAATTGCCCTCAAACCTAAAAAAATACCCTTCTTTCTAATGAGATTTCACTTGTGAAACTAGAGCAGTGGAGCCAGCTTGACTCACCTTCGGCAAACACTAATACAAGACATCAATTAGCCAGAAGATGTAGTAGGAAAATCACTTCTTCAAGGTACCACACAGTTGAATTGAACCTGCAACCTTGTGATTGTCAAATGAACTTCTACACTACATAGCCATGTTTAACCATTAACTTACGTCTTTAAAAGTGAAAGCCATATTTACCTTAGAAGCTTTAAGTGATTTCTTGTGTGGTTTTTCGGTCGAGCTTTTGGCAGTCTTGGAACTGGTTGTCTCTTGTTTTACATCAATTGCCAAGCTGGGTACTATCTGTTTTTGATTCTGTTCATAAAGTCGCTAAAACCATACAGACAGATATATATATATAATTACCTGAGAAACCAAATGCCAGAGAAAATATTCACTCACACACTTATCGACAGAGTGAGTACACTAATGAAGGTGTACAATATTATAGATCCGTTTCAGCCAATCTTACCAATTGGTTTCACACTGGGTAATAGATAAACAGATATTAGGTAACAGCACAGTTAAGGGTTCACCTCCCACAAACAGAGAGCAGTTGCCAGATTTTTCCATACTTGCCATCGCTGAAGAGCACATGGTGTTACTTAACCATGCAGTTAACTAATATCTGGTTATCTAACAGCCAGTGTGAAACCAATTGGCATGATTGGCTGAAATGGCTCTAAAATGCAGTATACTTTGGTTAATATATATACAACATGCATGCAGATATAAACAACCTATATTTAACAATAGCCAATATAAATGTAGATTGGCTGATTTCTCCAGCCACACTTTACATCATATAGCAAGAAAGGGGGAGAGAGTAAAAGAGAAAGAGAGAGAGAGAGAGAGAATTAGCATAAGAGGTGCAGCATGAGTGCATATACTAGGCTTGATGACAGGCACTGAGTAAAGGAATGTTACACTCATACACAATGAGTGAAAAAGAATCAGAGAGAGAGAAGAGGAAAAAGAGGAGGAATAACAACAGAGCAGTTGGTGGGAGGGGATAAAATTTTGCAGAGATAAGTTTCAATGAAGTAGATTGCAATTTTAAAATACATCGATGTATATTTATTGCAAATAAACAAATGAGAAAATTTGTTTTATTTGATTTCGTTTTGAGGTAATAAATATTTTGCTTTTTCAAAATTAGGATTCAATTTACTGTTTCATATAAACATCAAGAAATTTGATAAAAGTTAAACTATAATTATTGTATGTTTACCATATTTCCTAATATTACCCATAATTGCATAAGTATTCTTCCAAAGCTACTCAGGTAACACACACACACATATTGCCATGGCACTCAGTCGGTTATGACGATGAGGGTTCCAGTTGATCCAATCAATGGAACAACTTGCTCATGGTATTAACGTGCAAGTGGCTGAGAACTCCACAGACACGTGTACCCTTAATGTAGTTCTCAGGGAGATTCAGTGTGACACAGACTGTAACAAGGCTGGCCCCTTAGAAATACAGGTATAACAGAAACGCCCTTGCCAACCATTCCACCGATTCCTCCAGCCCCAGGATTTCCATCAAATCCTCAGTCCTCCTCTTATCAAACAACTTCATCCCCACACATTTCTCTCTCAGTCCTTCTCAAAACTACCATTTCTCTCTCCCTCAGACACCATGTATACCACACACACAAACACAAGAAATCTTTTACCTGCAAATTTGTTAACCTGGCCTGTAAACTGTTGATTTGTTTATCACATTTGGTCCGTTCGTGGGTTAAAGTTTCTACCTATGAAAAAAATAATTCAGAACAATAGAATCAAAATGTTAATCAATGATGCTTTCATCTCTCATCACCTGGCATAAATCCACCTCCCTCAGTACTATACTCCACTCACTTAAAGGGTATTGTTCTGTTGAGTTACTTGGCAACCTCACTGGTGCTGGTGCTACATAGAGGGCAGCCCATAAAGGCATCCAGACAATTGGAGCATGGTGCAGTCCTCTGATTCATTGAATCCTGTCTTATTCTCCAACCCATTCCAGCATAGAAAACAGACAAAGAATGATTCATCATCATCATCGTTATTATTTTCCATAAAAATTTAACATTGGGGTCACTAATCCATATAAATATCTAAAAAAAACAGCACTTTCTGGATGGGAATTAGACCATCATCATCATCGTTTAGTGTCTGCTTTCTATGCTGAGATGGGTTGGATGGTTTGACTAAAAACTGGTAAGCCGAGGAGCTGCACCAGGTTCCAATCTGATTTGGCACGGCTTTCTACAGCTGGATACCCTTCCTAATGCCAACCACTCCAAATGTGTAGTGGGTGCTGTTGGCATGACACCAGCATCAGCCATGACTATCACTTCACTAAATATGAATGATAAATCACTGTTGAATTAGGTTGTGTGCCATTAAAATAATCTTATGCCTTTTTTACCCCCTGTTTTCTATTAAACATGAAAGGATGGGGTTTGAGAAACACCATTCTGTGAAAGGGAGTGCTAAGAATTACTGCTCAAGACTAATTTATTTTAATGAAGAAAAGGTTTGAAGCCAGAGATTCTAAATAAATAGGAGACTGTGCAACTATCCGTTCCCTTGCCGCCACCCCACTCTCCCTAATTACTTACCTCACTTCTCAGCACTTCATTAGTAGACTTTAGGGTTTCAAAATTCTCACGAAGACGTTTGTTTTCTTTGATTTTCTCTTTTAGTTGGATCAGAGATTTCTCAAGTTCTTGCTTGAAACTCTACAGAGCAAAGAAATAATAATAATAATAATAATAATAATAATAATAATGATAATAACAAGAAGAAGAAGAAGGAGGAGGAGGAGGAGGAGGAGAAGGAGAAGAAGGAGAAGAAGAAGAAGAAGAAGAAGAAGAAGAAGAAGAAGAAGAAGAACATAAACCTTTGCCAAAGCAACACCAACATCCTCTCAATGATTAGCCAGAGATGATTTTTAAAATGAAAATATCTGAAATAAACTTGATTGCTCTCACAAACAAGAATGCTAAAAATGAACCTGACCACTCTCAAAAATTAAGTAAAAAAACAGGAAAAATAATCCAGAATCCTTGTCTGGTACTGGATCGATCCCCAAATCTAATCAGTTCGTGCCAGTCATGAGGCCGAACATCCCTGAAAGTTTTATCCAAATCCATCCAGCGGTTCTTGAGATATCGTGTCCACAGACAAACAAATACAACTAAAAACAATACCTCTGCTTTTGCTAAGGCGGAGGTAATAATAAATCTTTCTATGATAGGCACAAGTCCACCTCAGCAGAATTAGAACTTGCTGCTAAGCATTTTGCCCATTGTGCTAACGATTCTGCTAGCTTGCTGCCTTCCTTTACTCAAAGGTATTGCAATACAATACAGCATTAATGAAAGATTCAAAGACCTGGCTGAAGAAAGATGGTAAAGTAAACCCTGGAATGGTTGACAATAATTGTCAAAGACTTCACAGAACTGAGATAAATGGGAAAGGGAGCCAAAAATAGTTTATTCATGCTGGAGATGGAAGACTTTATAATTCTGCTGACACAAAACCAGAACTTACATACAAGAAACTCTCACCCAAATATAATCTACAGAATGAGACACGGTAAATGTAGATTATTATAGAGAAGACCAGGAAACAGCTGAATGCCATTATTTCAGACTGTCCAGTTTTGATCAAGGGAAGATATGCACAAAGCTAATACCAATTATGTATTTATCTTCTCGAGGTATTATGCAAAACACAAGCAAATCAATACAGACTACAATTGATAGAAAGCCCCTCCCTTCGAAAAACTGTTACTGGAAACGACCAAGTGTGTGTGAAACGATAAGAGAAATCAAAGCGTTATTCTTAGAAATTGTTATTGTTATTATAAACCAACAGATGTTAGGGAAAAGAATATTGTTTTATTGATAAAATCTGTTCCTTCTGAGCAGAACTTCATTACTCTGAAGAATATTGTGCAACAAAAAAAAAAACATGAACGCAGAGATAAAAGAAAAATACATTGAATGGATGGGGGGGGGGGGGGAATATGAATGGAAAAGTGGTTTGCTTTATAATTAAAGGAGTTTTTCAACAGGTCTATAATCACAGACATTCTGGGCATGACCACCCTGTCTTCTTGAATATCGATCCTGACATTTTCCAGTGTATCCTTTGTTTTAAGACCAATAGGTTGTGAGCTGAGAAAGATTTCATTGTTGTTTCTAGCAGCTCAGTTGACTGCGTAAAGGTCCTTACACCAGTCTGTCATAATTTTTGTTCTTTTATTCTTCTTTCAGCCATTGGAACCCAGACAGCCTGTCAACTCCTGTCATACCGTCCAACCCATGCCAGCATGGAAGATGGGCGTTAAATGATGATGATGATGATGATGATGAAATCAAAATGAACCCTTAAGATACTATTAAGAACCCCCAGTTTACTATTTTGCTTGCATGGAACCCCAGAAATCTTATATGGACCCTCACTTGAGGATCACTGTTCTACATGATTAATTGACTTGCTAAAAATAGCAGCTGAATCCTTCGCAAATCACGCTCTACTGTCTTAGAAAAGAACACATTGGATAAGGCAGTCCTTGGTTTTTTGCATATAAGCAAAAAATGGGATGGTCATGGCCAGAATGCCTGTGACCAAAACTTTAATCGATCAAGACTGACCTGGAGTTAAACAACAACAAAAGCAACAAAATATAGAATGACAAATATATGAGGGAGACTATACATGGTTGCTCGAAATGCAAGAAATAGCAGCCAAATGTCTAGCATCTAAAGAAAAGGGAGCACAGGAGATACACTGCATAAGACAGTCTCAGGTACAGTCACATTGAATAATCTGGGTCGGTATTCCAGGATGGTCATGGGTGGAATCGTTTTAATCATGGCTCTATTCAATCAAAGCTTCTTGTACTTCGATTCACATTGAAACAAATATATCTAAGGGAGATAATCCAAACAGGAAAATAAATTTAATTCCACACAAAATTTCCAACAAAATTTTTACAGAAGAAAAAATTAATTGTAATCGACTTAACATCGAAGCATTCCGGCAGTGACCATCCAGTTTTATTTGCAGAAATAATATATCCCGAATTATAATATCACTTGTTTATTTCCTTCTTGTTTTTAAAGATAACAGAGAGTTATTTATGAAAGTTTTGCTACCTCCAACTAAAACAAGTGACTATGTTGGGACTCACTCCGTTGCTTGCATGTTTATAATATATACAGAAAGATTCCTGAAGTTTTAAACACTGGTATCCTTGGGGCTACGAGACAAAACATCAACCCAAGAGGCTGCACAAGAGGAGTGTGCTTGAAACCACAGGATTGCTAAGTGGATCTTTAGCTGCAGAGCAATGCTTTGGCACTTTTTAAGTAGTGACAAGTCTACGATTCTAAACTGTTTTTGTATAACCAAAGAAGCGTAAGCCATGAAGAAAGTTATGTTCAGCAGTGGACAGCTTTACACACACACACACACATATGTATACACATACATTGGCTTGTGCGGGTGGCACATAAAAGACACCATTTCGAGCGTGGCCGTTTTCGTGCGGGTGACACGTAAAAGCACCCACTACACTCTCTGAGTGGTTGGCGTTAGGAAGGGCATCCAGCTGTAGAAACTCTGCCAAATTAGATTGGAGCCTGGTGTTGCCATCCGGTTTCACCAGTCCTCAGTCAAATCGTCCAACCCATGCTAGCATGGAAGGCGGACGTTAAACGATGATGATGATACATATATATATATATACACACACACATGCACACATATACATACATATGCATACATATATATGTATACATACACACATATATATGTATTCACACATATGTATATAAATATATATGTATATACATACATGTATACACACACATATATGTATACACATACATCATCATCATCGTTTAACGTCCGCTTTCCATGCTAGCATGGGTTGGGCGATTTGACTGAGGACTGGTGAAACCGGATGGCAACACCAGGCTTCAATCTAATTTGGCAGAGTTTCTACAGCTGGATGCCCTTCCTAACGCCAACCACTCAGAAGAAGAAGAAGAAGAAGAAGAAGAAATGCACACATATACATCCATATATATGTATACACACACACACACACACATATATACATACGTATATAAATATACATGTATACATACATACATGTGCATACAGGTATATACATGTCCTCATTTGTAAATTGCAGTGGTATGGAACTCAAGATGCAAGATAAGCATTACGTTGTAATAAAACATACAGTGTGTGTGTGTGATAGTATGTGTGTGTGTGATAGTATGTGTGCATGTGTGTATACACATTCCCGCCACACACAAACACAAACACATACATGAATTAACTCAACTCCATATATACTCACCTTCTCAATACCTTCCATCTTCCGCTTAATCTCCAGTTCAATAATGGTTTGGAAGTTTTTCTGTGAAACCGAAAGCAATTGTTCTCGTCTCAATAAATCTTTCTTTTTCTCAGTCAAAACATGATTTTCTTCCTGAGTAAAACAACAAAACAACAGAACTGTCGGTCAGCCAATAGAAGCCTTGAATACAAAGACAAAAGCACAGAATGGTCATTCACATCAAATTCTATGCCATTGTGCGACACAGTCTCTATTGTTTGTATACATAAACATACCCCTATTTATAGCAGTAGTAGCAGCCCCAGCACCACCTCCTCCTCCTGTAACAGTAAAATCATTCTCATAATAGGGCTGCAGTATGGTCATTTGATGGAAACTGAAAGAAGCCCATCATATATGTATGTGTGTGTGTGTCTGTGTTTGTCCCCCATACCACTTGACAACTGGTGTTGGTATGTTTATATCCTTGTAACCTAGTAGTTCAGCAAAAGAGACTGATGGAATAAGTACCAGGTTTAAAATGAAAAGAAGTACCGGGGTCAATTAGTTTGACTAAAGTTCCTCAAGGCGGTGCCCCAGCATGGCCACAGTCAAATGATTAAAACAAATACAAGATAAATGATATAAGAATAATATGATGATGATGATGATGATGATGATGTATTTTGAAACCTACCTTGAGTTTGGCACTAATTTTCTGAAGTTCTTGCATAATACCAATCACGTTTGATTTGGAACGACTTCTATCATCAGCAGAATCGTAATCATCGTTATCTACATCATCATCATAATCTACAACAAGGAAAGATAACAAATAAATATAATTCATAAATAACATTCTTCAAAGACTTCTAAATTCTAGAAGATAAATTTTGCAGGCATAGCTGTGTGTTTAAGGAATTCACTTGGCAAACCACATGGTTCCAGGTTCAGCCCTAGTGCAGGGACGAGTGTCTTCTACTATAGCCCTAGGCCGACCAAAACCTTCGAAACAACAACAGCAGCAATAACAACTATAAGGAAGTTGTAAACCATTATTACCGTTTCCTTCAAGACCTTCTGTAGATTTCCTTGGATGGCATTTACATTGACAGTGGCTGCCAGTATCGGTGTCCATGTTCAGAACCGACTGCAAAGATGCACGGCAGAAGTCATACAGGCTTTCTGTAGAATCATCAAAGTTGAGTCCATATCCGTTTAATTCTTGCTTTGGGAAAACGGCAGATTCTGAAGTAAACCAAATAATAACCATATTAAAACAAAAACAAATAAACAAATAAAACAAAATGGAATAGAGAAATCTTGGAACTTAAGAATGAAGCACAGATACATGATAGGACCACGAGAAAATAATTTGTATAAGCTGATCATCATCATCATCATCAGCATCATTTAACATCTATCTTCCAAGCTGGCATGGGTCAGATGGTTTGATAGGATCCAATGCAGAGGCCTGCATTGGACTCCTGTGTCTGCTTTGACGTGGTCCCTACTGCCAGATGCCCTTCTTAATACCAGCTGCTTTACAGAGTGTACTGAGTGCTTTTTATGGGGCACTGGCACTAGAGAGATCACCAAGCTATTTATAAGGTAAGACCCCTTAATTGAAGTGGGTATGGTATTGAGGGAGGTAATGAGCCAAGGGACTGCATCGACCCCCAATGTTTGCTTTGGCATGACTTCTTTAGCTGCATACCTTTCCTAATGCCAAACGCTTCCCAGAATGTACAGGGTGCTGGTGACATGTAAAAGCACCCATGGCTCCCACATGTAACAGCATCCATGTTGATGACATGTAAAAGGCACCCACTACATTCTTGGAGTGGTTGGCATGTAAAGAAGGGCATCCAACCATAGAAACCATGCCAAATCAGACTAGAACCTGGTGCAGCTCTCCAGCTTACTGGTTCCGGTCAAACTGTCCAACCCATGCCAGCATGGAAAGCAGATACTAAATGATGATGATGATGATGATGACCGCCCCTAGAGGGGTTCCCAAGTAACTCACAAAACTTAGAAAAATCACTTCAGTTGTAAAATGGTGGACATTCTTCAAATCCTAGAACAACAAAATGGTAAGTCATTCGGAAATGGTAGAGAATCTTGGAGACTGCAATGTAAGAGAATAAAGGAAGAAATGCTTCTTACCAATATCACTGTCTTTGGAAGCCATTCTAAAGGAAGACCCAGGTGTCTGGAGGAAGATTTGACTGAAACAAAAACCAACAGTAAGAAACAATAATTCTATATATATACATATCATTATCATCATTTAATGGCCATCTTCCATGCATCCATGGGTAAGATGGTTCACAGGAGCTGGCCAGGTAGAAAAACTACCCTATGCTATTCGTGTGTGTATATGTATAGGTGTATACACACCTATATATAGAGGTGTATACATACATACATATATGTGTGTGTATATATATATATATATATATATATATATGTATGTATGTATGTATGTATATAGTATCGCTTGACAACCGATGGTGGTGTGTTTACGTCCCCGTAACTTAGTGGTTTGGCAAAAGAGACTGATAAAATAATTACCAGTTAAACGCTGGGGTCAATTTATTTGACTCATTCCCTCCCCCAAAATTGCTGCCCTTGTGGCAAAGTTTGAAACCATTATTATTATAATTATTATGCTAGAAAATAAGACAGCAAGATGACTGGACCGTTAAATACACCACCGAGGTCGACTTTCCTTACATCTTTTCGAGGTCGATATAATAAGTACCAGTCATGTACTGGGGTTGAAGTAATTGACTAGCCTCTTCTCCAAAAGTTTCAGGCCTTGTGCCTTCTTTAGGAAGAATTATTATGCTAAAAAGTAAGGCGGTGAGCTTAGCGGTATTTCGCCGATCACTAAGTTCCGAGTTCAAATTCCGTCGAGGTCGACTTTGCTTTTTATTCTTTCGGAGTCGATAAATTAAATACCTGTTAAACAGTGGGCTCGAGGTAATCGACTAGTCCCCGTTCTCCAAAATTTCAGGCTTTGCGCCTTTAGTAGAAAAGATTATTTTGCTAGAAAATATTTACACCGTCCTTAATGTTTGTCAATAGGTTAACAAAGAAAACACTAGGCATTACGTCTTTTGGGGTCGATAAAATAAGTACCAGTTGAACACTGAGCCCGATGATATCGCTTTACCCTTCCTCCAAAAATGCTGGCCCTTTTGTGCTAAAATTTGAGACCATTATTATTTTTATTATCCTACCGAGGTTATTTTTATCATCCAACTTTTCATCTCTCGATAAAATAAAGTCTAGTCAAGGACAGGGGGCGTCGATAATCACAACAAAACCCTTCCTCCTCACAATTACTGGTCTTGTGCCTATATTACCAACAATCATAACAACTTTACGTAAAGTTTAAAAGTTAAACTCACTAACGTCATCGAGTTCAATACAACGGAGAATCGGATGTACTTACTTTTCTGTGTTGTATCATTAAAATCAGACACGATAGCGGACCCAAGAACTAAACTGATGTTCAAAAACAATCTCGAAATTGGAACCAAAACTTCGGCTGTTGTCAGGGTTTGAATTTCCCCTAACAACAGTTAACTACAAAGCTAGTGTCCGTTTATAAACCGCAGCTGCGTATTACTAACAGGTGGCTGATAACAAGTAATTTATTTTAAGTTTTAATTATCAGAGCACAAATATAATATGTTATATATATATATAAATAGATATATATATATGAAACGATATCTATAAGTATTTACTCTCACTATCAAAGTAGGCTCCATAATGACCTTTTTATGCCCCCCCCCCCCGCCCTAGATAAGAATGGCTGAGTGGTTAAGCAGCTGGCTTTGCAACCGCGAGTGTTTAGGTTCAGTCCCAACTGCGCAGAACTTTTGATTAGTATTCTTTTATTGTATTTCTGGGTTGACCGTTGTTTTGTGAGTGAATCTGGTGGACGGAAACTATATGGAAATAATGTAAATAATGAACTTCATAACTGTTTGAAGTTCATAATTTTCTCTAAAACAAAATTGTTGCGACGATTGTCACGACACCCCCTATGAAAATAGATTTGATAGTAGCGAATAAAGAAGAAGAAAAAGAAAAGAGTAGGCGTTAATCGCAGGAAGTCGTAAGGTGTCGTTTTGGTATTTGTCGGATTATCGTTGTTGGTCTGTTTATAGTTCCTGGAGAGATTTTGGGATTGTTATATTGTTGTAACCCTGCTTCATTATATATTTTATTGTTACAACACGGTTATAGGGTAAACAAGTATCGTCATAAATAGTGACGATACTACAATAATTGACGGCGCGTAACAGTAAAAAGAGTGAACCACATTGAAATTGAGTATTTGGAGCTATATTTATAGATTCACCAGAGTCAGCAACATAATAATATACTATAAATAAAGATGGAAATGTTTCGGTTAGCTTATGAAACACAATACGAAGAGAAAGTGCGTTTATGAATCTATATTTCGCTTTAAATGTTTCTTTCAATTGTGTGTGTGTGTGTATGTAAACTTTTATTTCCGATCGATACGGAATGTAATGGAATAAGTGCAGAAGGGAAAGAACTCTGAAATTATAAGCAGGAGCTACTTCTCTTGCATATCCTCACGTGCGCTGCATAGATTGTGGCGAGGGTTCCAGTTGATCCGATCAACGGAACAGCCTGCTCGTGAAATTAACGTGCAAGCGGCTGAGCACTCCACACACACATGTACCCTTAACATAGTTCTCGGGGAGATTCAGTGTGACAAAGCTGGCTCTTTGAAATACAGGTACAACAGAAACAGGAAGAAAGAGTGAGAGAAAGTTGTGGTGAAAGAGCATAGCAGGGTTCGCCACCATCTCCTACCGGAGCCTCGTAGAGATTTAGGCGTTTTCTCTCAATAAACATTCACAACGCCCGGTCTGGGGATCGAAACCGCAATCCTACGACAGCGAAGCCGCTGCTCTAACCACTGGGCCATTGCGCCCTCCACTCTGTAAACATCAAACACAATACAAAGTAAAAAAAAAAATGATGTTGAGTTATCTCCCCTGACTCCATCTTTTATATAAATGCACAGACACACACTTATACACTTGCACACACGCATGTAAGATACGAATTCTCTCCCTTGCACTACTGTCTCCATAACCTCCGTAAAGCAATTCCTTGAACAACGACCGGTAAAGTCGATGCCTTAATCCGATGTCTCCGTAATCGATATGACACGTTTTAGCTCAGCTCTTTTGATGCCACCTTTTTTGCGACGCTGATTTAATTGATACCAAATGTTTTAGCGTCTCTCTCGTTTTCTCTCATCTCTTCTCTCCCTTTTCTCCTCCACTTCCCCCTCTTCCTCCTCCTCAAGGAGCGCAAAAAGTTGTTTTGCACAAGCATTTCTATAGCCAATTAGACGGATGAAATTTATGTACGCTTAATAATGTTGCGCAAAACAGCCTTCAGACTTTCCCTATTAATTTCATCGTCTTTTGAATTATGAACATATTTACATCATAAGGGTTTTTACGTTGTAAGGCTTTCTTTTTTTAGTTGATTTTCACCTAGCAAGACTTATCGTAGATGGCGTAATAAGTCACACCCGGACAACGTCGGGTTATACTGCTAGTATATATATATATATTAATAATATACGTACACATATACATTTAGACAGACAAACAGACAGACAGATAGATAGATAGATAGATAGATAGATAGATAGATAGATAGATAGATAGATAGATAGATAGATGAATAGATAGATAGACAGACAGACAGACAAATAGATAGATAGCTAAAGACGGGTATGTTTGTGTGTATGTATGTATGAATTTATGATTCATTGATACGTGCGTGTGTGTGTGCGCGCGCGAAGCGGAGAGCCTTATGTGTATGTATGCATTTATGTATACACGTGTCTCCAATATTTGTAACAAAAATCACAGCTTATTAATTACACACGCATGTACAAGAGTTCGTGTGTGTGTGTGTGTGTGTGTGTGTGTGTGCTTTAAGTGGGTGCTGGTTGGCGTCTCTATCGGTTCCGGAATGTGCATGCATGCAAAAAATTGTTCTTCTGCTCGCGCATGTCTTTATGTGATTGTGTGTTTGTGCGAGTTGTGTTCGAGTGTAGGTGTTGGGAAGTTTGTGAGCACCATCGCGCACGCACCCATGCGAAACTGCACGCGTTCGTAGACATATTTAAACATACATACATACATACATACGTACGTACGTACGTACACACTCACGCACACACACATATGTATATATATATATACATATATATATATGCACACACACACATGGATGTAAGGAAGGGACGAGAGCAAGAGGTAGACTCCCTCACACATTTACACACATACACTGATGCACACACACATACACTGATGCACACACACATACCTACCCAACATCCCTACACCCACAAACACCCCTACCTCCACGCATCCCCCCACACATATACACTTACACACATTTAATACGGAGCTCATTTCCCTCTTTTTCTGCCGACATGTGTGTCCATCTCTCCGTCTCCTAACACCCCCTCTCTCCCTCTGTCACTCTCTCTCTCTCTCTCTCTCTCTCTCTCTCTCTCTCTCTCTCTCTCTCTCAATCTCTCTTCCCACCATGCACCCCACCACACACACACACACACGCCCTTTCAGCCACTTCCAACAGTGAGCACGGTAGATTTTTATGTGTTTTATCGTGACGCTAAACAAGCTGAGAGATCGAAATGGGGGGAGGGGAGGAGGGGGATTTATATTGCTATCGATCAGTAAATCTATCTGGAAAAGGATGGAGGCGTGGGAGGCATCGTGTGAACCTTTGACCTGTCTTGTCATCAAGCTGTTTAAATGAGGATTATCTCACTGGCCGTATTGATTACGGTGACCTGCAACGGCAGATTATACAGGAGATGTGTGTGTGTGTGTGTGTGTGTGTGTGTGTGTGTGTGTGTGTGTGTGTGTGTGTGTGTGCGTGTGTGTGAGTAATAAAACGATGTTTCTTGTTCTGAACCCCATAAACCTGCTGATTAGAGATAAATTTTTCCACATTTTCTGCCAAATCACCATTTTCAGGTGGTTTCAATAACAGGGATTCACATCGCAAACCATCATTGGCTTTGGGAACTTGAGGTTTCATACCTTTCCAGCCTTCTTCAGATTCTACAACCCAAGCTGCTTGTAATAGAAACCAAATCACACCAACCTTGGTATAAAAAAAAAAGAAAGAAAGAAAAGAAAGACACGATACATAATGTTGACCTGGATATCCAAAACGACTGGATGACCACGACTGGAACGTCTGTTACTGCTGGAAAGACATGGAGCTAAACAATTACATCATCATCATCATCACTATTATCATCGTCACCACCATCATCATCTTCATCATCAACCTTTTCTCCTCCTCCTCTTCTCCCGCTTGTACTTCTTCCCCTCCCTGTTTTTTTTCTTCTGTTTTATCAACTAAACCTTTCCTTACTCCCTCCTATAATTTTCCCCCGTTCACCTCCACCCACCACTCTCTTTTCCTTCCTCCTCCCAATCCACCCTCTCTTCTCTTCCCTACACACCTTAGCAACTGAGGCGTGTTTTTATACCTTTCTTCGTTCTCTCTCAGTATTTCTCTCTCACACTTTACCTATCTATCCATCTATCTATCTATCTGTCTGTCTGTCTGTCTATCTATCTATCTATCTATCTATCTATCTATCTATCTATCTATCCCTCTGTCTCTTCCTTATTTGGCCTTCTACCAAGTTAGCTTGGAAAGAGGCGAGTCGACATTACTAGAAAACTTTTCCGCTGCCGCCGTCGTCGTGGCCACCGCCCTTGTCGATCCAGCTTTCTTCCTTTTTATGGCCACCATGTGTGAAATTATTCTCAGACAATTATTCAGAGGTAAATGTTGTGGATTAATTCACACGAATTAGTGGCCACTGGTCAATTTCCACGACTTCAATCAATTCTTTGTTTTGGCATCCAGCCCGTTTTTAGCAATATATGTATGTATATATATATATATATATATATATATATATATATATATATATATATACACATATATATATATACACATACACAGAGAAAGAGAGAGAGAGATGTTTATGTGTGCATATGTATGAATATAAATGTATGTTTATATGAATGAATGTACATATGTTAATATATATGTACATACATACATGTATGTTTCTTTGTATGTGTGTGTGTGTGTGTGTGTGTGTGTGTGTGTGTGTGTGTGCGTGCAATAGATATATGCGTAAATCAAAAGAACTTAAAATAAGTTTAAATATTGCAAAGCCTTGCCGTGAGTGAACTAAGCGTATATATGATATAACCCGTTAATGTCAGTACATTTCATACCCAACGCTCGTCATAAAGACGGGCTTCTTTCGGTTTCCGTCTACCAAATCCACTTACAAGTGGCTATAGTAGAAGACACTTGCCCAAGGTGGGACTGAACCCGGAAACATGTGGTTGGGAAGCCAGCTTTTTGCCTCACAGCCACTTCACCTTTATGTGTACAAATATTTCTAGATATATAGTAATCCCTCCCCGTATCGCGGTTCACGTTTCGCGGTTTATTATTTAAGATTACTTCGATTCCTCCGTGGTGTTGTTTTGCATTTATAATAAAATAAATATATAGAAATTATAGAAAAATAATAAAATAAAAAATATACAGTACAGTACTGTTTCTTCTTCGCGGATTTTCATCTTTCCGGCATGTTTTTGAACGCAACACTCGCGATAGTCGAGGGATTACCGTATTCACGTTTTCCATCTTTGAATGGACGAAAAACACCTGTTACCTAGGTGAGACTTGAATTCATAAATTAATTAAACGAGGTAACGAAATGCACTGCCGTACATTAGGGCAAGCACTCTACCGCTTCGGCTATATATATAACGTATTTGAAGTATGTTTGTGTAGTCATGCTTCATGAGCGTAATCTAAGGGTAAATGTAGGTATGCGTGTATGCTGCATGGGTGACCATGTGTGTCTGTGTGTCTGAGTACGTATGCGCTTGTGTATGTAAGTATATGCGTGCGTATTGCTCGTATACATGCACGTGTTAGAAGGTATGTGTGTGTGAATATGCGCATGAATGCTCATGTCTTGATGTGTATGGTTATGTATATGCGTGTGAGTGCATTTGTTGTGTGTATATGTGTGTGCATGTACTGCATGTGTATATATATATATGTCTGCACGAGTCAGGGTGTATGTATGTATGTGCATATATGTACATATGTTGGAATGTGTGTCAACATGTATGTACAATCACGTTCATTGCATGCGTGTGTGTATACACAATAAAGTACATGCTTATATATGTATGTTCAGATAGGCATTGCATTTAAGTGTGTGTGTGTGTGTGTGTGTGCTTGTGTGATTGAGCGCGCAGGTGTTTGAGTATATATGTATATACTTGTACGTGTATGCTTGTGTGTGTATGTGTAAAAGTATAACTCTGTGTATAATTTTGTATACGTGTGTGTGTATGTGTGTGTTTGTGTGCGTGTGTGTGTGTGCGTATGTGCGCGCGTGTGCACGCACATGTCATTGCCTGTGTGAATGAGGTTGTATGCTGTTACATTAATATGTATATGTATATATGTGACCGCGTGCGCGATACTGTATGGAGGGGGGAAAGGGTGGGTAAGAGTAAGAGGTAGCGGATAGGTGGAGGAAGAGGAGGGGAGGGGGTAACTGGGAAGGAGGGGCAGCAGGGGGAATGAGGTCTAGGGGTAGGAGGAGGTGTTGTAACGAGTCATCACTTCAAGTTTCCGATCGGTTAAGCGTGAATGGTTGGAATGGTGGCGTCGGTGGGAGGGAGGAGGAGGGACGGAGGAGAAGAGGACGATGGGAAATTTCGGTTTGAGCAGAGGTGGGAGGGGAGGGGGTTCAGAGCAATAATAACATAGGAAAGGAGAGGGGGGGGTTGTTTTAGGTATTTTTTTTGCTTTTGGTGCGTTTATTTGTTTTTTTTTTAGGGATTCAGGAAGGGATCGGTTTGGAGATTGATTGAATAAGGGGGAGTGGAATAAGGGAAGAGGGAGAAGAAAAAAGGTGGAGATGAAAAAGAGTGAGAGTCTGTTCTAAGGAGAGATTAGAGAGAGAAAAAGGAGAGAAGAAAGAGAGAGAGAGAGAGAGAGAGAGAGAGAGAGAGAGAGAGAGAAAGAGAAAGAGAGGTAAATAGATAGATAGACAGCGACAGACAAACGGATAAACGGACAGACAGGTTGGTAGATAGATAGATGAATAAATAAATAAATAGATAGACAGATATATAGATAGACAGATATATAGATAGACAGATAGATAGATAGACAGATAGATAGATAGATAGATAGATAGATAGATAGATAGATAGATAGATGGATGGATAGAAAGTGAGAGAGAGAGAGAGAGAGAGGTGGGGAGATGGACAGACAATAGACAGACCGGTAGGTAAGTAACTGGACGCTTAAAGTTCTGGCGGCAACAAGAGACAGAAAACAAACAAACAAAAAGTGACTGCATTTGGAATACACCACCCAAAATCTGACAGAAAGATATTTCTATGTGCGCGACATGGTAATCTCATATCAAGATAAACAGCGCATCACCTTGCAGGTGGGGCCCAGTTAGAGATCCCTGAATAAGGTTTGTTTCAGGATGATGAACGAAACACCCATGTTTCCAGAGGTGAATTATCCAAACTCCAAACAATTCCTTTCAACACATGGCTATGATGCTCCCCCACTACTCCTGCTCGTGATCAGGGATGCACATATCGTCAGCCATTAAAGGGACATGCTCAACTGATTAAGGTCAAACAACTGGCAATCAAATCTTTGGTATTGAGCAGAATATTTGCTGTAGCCCATCTTTTATACCAAGACAAAACAATGTACATGATAACACTTCCAATCAGTTAAGATCAGAAGCCATGAGAGCCACTGCCTGGTACTGCATCAGAGCATTATTATTATTATCATTTTTATTATTGTTGTTGTTGTTGTTATAATCATTATTATTAAGTCGGCGAGCTGGCAGAAGCGTTAGCACGCCGGGCGGAATGCTTAGCGGTATTTCGTCTGTCTTTACGTTCTGAGTTCAAATTCCGTCGAGGTCGACTTTGCCTTTCATCCTTTCGGGGTCGATAAATTAAGTACCAGTTACGCACTGGAGTCGATGTAATCGACTTAATCCGTTCGTCTGTTCTTGTTTGTTCCCTCTATGTTTAGCCCCTTGTGGGCAATAACGAAATAGTTATTTCGTCTGTCTTTACGTTCTGAGTTCAAATTCCGCCGAGGTCGACTTTGTCTTTCATCTTTTCGGGGTCGATAAATTAAGTACCAGTGAAATAGTGGAGTCGATGTAATCGGCTAGTCCCCTCCCCACAAATGTCAAGCCTTGTGCCTAGAGTAGAAAAGATTAATATTATTATTAGTAGTAGTAGGAGTAGTAGTACCACCACCACCACTTCGTATTTTATCGTATATCTTATTTTGTTGTTTTTAGAATTTTCTTGTTTTTAGCTGATTGTTTTATTTTGTTTCTTTTTCTATGGGTTTTCTTTTTGTGTTCTTTTCATCCTCCCAGGGATTTCCAATATTCTTCTTTGATTCTATGGGTTTAGTTGGAAACAGAGAGCCTGAAGCAATGGCACCAAGGAACGTCTTTTACCAGACGGAAGTCGAGGAGCAGGTTGTGCACTTTTCATAGCATCTGCAATTCCTGGCATTGCAGCAGCTGCACATCTAAGGAAGCCGAAATGTGCATCACTGCTCCTGTTAGCCTATTTTCCTAATAAAGGGCTCCTTAAGTATTGCTCTCTAGATTTGTATGCAAATGTGTATGTGTTTGTATGTGTACAGGTGTATGTGTACTTGTGTATATATATATATATATATATATATATATATATATATATATATATGTATGTATATGTATATATGCTTGCATGTATACCTAAAATTATATTGGTATTTATTCTGTGTGTGTGCTCGTGTGTTTATGTATGTATGTATATATGTATGCATGAATGTACGTATACATATATTACATGTTTATATAAATATATGTACATATGCATATATGTATATACGTATAGGTGTGTATATATATATATTCTTATATATATACTCACATAAATTCATGCATACATACATACATGCATGCATACACGCATGCATCTAAATGGCATTGAAAAAGAAGAGATACACGTAAACCGTTTGAAGAATAACAGACATTTTTATACGTTGTTTTTTCAAAATATGAAGGAAAAAGATGTATAGAAAGAGATAGAAATATAGGAAGACAAATATAAAAGAATTTAAAAAAAACACGAGAATTGCTGGAGGAAAAAGAGAGAAAGAAACAAAATTTAAAACAAAAATTAGGAATGAAAAATGAAATTTAAAAAATTCGAGTGTCATAAGATATTTGT
>NC_142940.1:5829698-5834698 GCF_046866305.1 Octopus bimaculoides | reverse complement strand
GATATTATTACTATTAATAATAATAATAAAGTGGTTAGCACATTATATATAAATATATGTATATATATATTTATATATTACATATAATGTATATATGCATTACACACATGCGTGTACGTATATATATATATATATATATATATATATATATATATATATTTATTTATTTATACACACACACGCACACAATATGTATGTGTGTGTACTGTTTACACAGACGTAAGAGACGGGTAAGTATGATTAATGCCAAGTGCTTGATGTATGCAATAAAATTGCGTTTCTAAGACTACAAAAAGTGCCTCAAGTGCCACCAACACTTTATATGTGAAAGTGAAAGTAAACATTTTAACGTAAGTTAAGTAGGCAATGAAGTAATATACAATTGCTTAATTAAACAGACCTTTAGTCATTAAACTAAGTAACCGAGTTAAAGTCGAAATATCCAGATGATGAGGAAGAGGAGGGTAGGAAGGAGGAGAAGGAGGAGGAGGAGTAGAAGGAGGAGGAGGAGTAGAAGGAGGAGGAGGAGTAGAAGGAGGAGGAGGAGGAGGATGACCATGAAGATAATAAACAACAACAACAACAACAACAATAATAATAATAAACCTTAAGCAAAAACCTTTAGATATAATAGGAAAATCATATTTGACATCGAAACCATCAAGCAAAAGGTATGCGCTAAGAAGTGAAGCAAATGGAAAGGATAAAAATCTTAGCTTCTGGTTGAATGCCTTCCCAGAGAGCCATGAACTACTAACAGAACTTTACAACGATGTTTTGCAACCTCCTAGTATGATGCCCTCTTGGCTAGTTAATGGTATAACATTCCTACTTCCAAAAAAGGAAGAAACAAATGAACCAAAAAATTATCGACTCATAACCTGCTTAACAACAATGTATAAAATGCTAACATCTGTCTTGAATGAATATACCTATAGTTTTTTTAATAGAAAGTGGCATATTCCCTAATGAGCAAAAAGGATGTAAACGTGAGTTCCATGGTTGTAAAGATCAGCTACTCATCAATAAAATGATCTTGGAAGATTGTCACAAACGACACAAAAACTTATGGATAGCCTGGATGGACTAATAAAATGCTTTTGATAGTCTACCACGTAGCTGGATTAAGAAATGCATACAGTCACTGGCATAGATGCATACATGTGCGTGTGTGCGTGAGGGAGAGAGAGAGAGAACGAGAAAACGTTTGAGTGAGTGTATGAGAGTTTATGTATGTGTATATGTATGTATATGTGTGTGGATGTATATGTGTGTGTGAATATACATGTGTTGTATGTGTGTGTGTTTGTGTATGCGTGTGAGTTGCGTACGTCTTGAAAAATAAATACTGTTTTCGAGCGAGAGAATATTTGAGCATTCGTTCTGGTTTCAGCCAGACAAATACAAAAGAAAAAAAAAAAAGAAGAAAAAACAGAGTACAAAAAGGAGCATTACTTAAGAATGTTGTTATTGTTAATGTTTGGTTGGTTGATTCAATTATTCTTTCAGTCATACATACCGACATACATATCTATATACACACGTACACCTTGCCACACACACAGACTCATACACATATATACATATACATACATACCTGTAGTTATGTTTATATATATTACTTATGTATAGGCATATATATATATATATATATATATATATATATATATATATATATATATATATAGATAGATAGATAGATAGATAGATAGATAGATAGATAGATAGATAGATAGATAGATAAATAGAAAGATACATACATGTTTAAGTGTGTGTGTGTGTGTGTGTGTGTGTGTGTGTGTGCGTGTGTATTCCTTATCTATTTCCACCCAATTTAACTATTGAAGGAAAAAGCAAAACAACAAAAAAAAAAACGAAAACCAGCTTGAAGAACCAAAGAAGAACCAAGTAACAACGAACCAGAACTCAATTTGATATGCTTGGTTTCAATAAACAACATTCAGTTAATTTGCATAATCCAAACTAGCGAAATTCTTCCTCAAGTGAGTTAATTGTGCATGCCTTGATCGTTTTCCTCCGCCCGCCCCTCATTCCAGCGTCTCTTTACAGCATTTCTCTCTTCGAATGCTTGCCACGTTAGATCTGAACAAAAACCTCGAAACCGTGATTTCAATTCAAACACGGAACACATCCATCATTTTTTTGCATTTTCTTTCTTTACTGTTTTGTATTGTTTTGTTTTTTTTTATATAATTTCTTATAGTTTCTTTATTTTTCTTTCATTTATTGTTTGATTATTTTTCCTTATTTACTTTTCTTTTGATTTACTATTTTTTCATTAGCTTTTTTATTGTTGTTGTAATTTTAATTTATATATTTATTTACTTACTTATGTATTCGTTTGCTGTTTGTGCTACTTAGGTAGTTTGTATTGCAATTATACAACTATGTGTTATGTTAATTATAAATACACACACACACACACACACACACACACACACACACACACACACACACACATCATTTGATTATTTTTGTTGGTTTTTGTTTGAGGGCATGTATATATATTATATATGGAGCGGAGGCATGTATATTTATAGGTACATATTTGTGTGTGTGTCTGTGCATATATATATATATATATATATATATATATATATTAACTTTTACACGGTAATGATTGACAGTGTGTTCCAAGTTCGCCTTCATTAAACGATCTGATCAAAGCATGCAGCCGTAAGTTCTAAGCTACACTCAACGTTTAACATGTAAAACTTAATAAATAACGATGGTACTCCAGCATAGCCGCAACTTTCGAGCTGCAACTAGTGAAATACGTGAAAACAATTGATTAACCCTTCAGTTCGACGTTAAATTGTTTTTATATATCAGTTATATATATATATATGCATGTGTGTGTGTGTAGTTATGTTATTTTGTGATTGTCCCCCACTGACTCGGCAAAACAGGCCTATAGGACAAGTTCGTTAAAAAATTTTCAAGGATGTATCCCAGCATGGCCGCAGTTTAATGACTGAAACAAGTGAAAGATAAAAGAGATTTGTGTGATCATTATAACAGTTATAGTCGTGAAGTTTACAATTTTCACGTTTGTAATTGAGTTTATGAGTTTATAAGTAGTAACATTATTAATTGCGTGTTCTTGGGTTTACAAATTACGAAGAAAATACGAAAACATTTGATAAAAAAAATATGAACACAGAATACTGTCTTGTGTCTAAGACACCATATGGAATGCAGAAGCTTAACAAAATGGTAAGTGGAGAAAGAACAGGATAAGAGTGGCAACAGTTTTGACTGATATTATGTGGAAAATAAAATCTATCAAATAGTCTTTCGAGGGATATATGTTTAGAAGAAAGGACAATAGAGAGAATACTAAATTGACAGGGTAGACAGTCCAGAAAAAAGAAGTGGAGGCAAGATCATGCAGATTTTGGAGTGGAAGCTTTGTTAATTCTTCGGCACTCCAATATGTATGAGGAAAACCTCAGACCGTGATTGGTGGAAAGAACATATTGAGGCATTCGTGTGTATATATATGTATATATGTGTGTGTGTGCGTTCGTGTGTGTGTGTGTGTGTGTGTGTGTGTGTGTGTGTGTGTGTGTGTGTGTGTGTGTGTGCGTGTGTGCGTGTGTGTGTGTGTGTGTGTTTGTGTGTGTGTGTGTAATAGAAAAACAAAAGAGCTCATCAAATTTATTTCATTTCTATATTGAATGTCTTTACTATTATAACTATTTTACTGCTTCGCCACAATGCTTCAAGCTCACTAGAAACGCCCCGAACGCTTCTCATACACACACACACACACACACACACACACACACACTTGTGTGTGTGTATATATATGTATATACACACAGGTATATATTATGTACACATACACATATATGCACTAAAACACGCACACAAACACATATGTATGTGTATATGTATGCATGCATATATGTATGTATGTTTGTATGTATGTATTATGGCTTAACGCACCGACGCACCGTTGTTTGAAGAAATATGTTTATGGAAATCATATAGAATATGCTTAATAAGCATATATTTAGTCTGGCAGTGAATACATAATCTATGATTATATCACAGAATCGATAGCTGAGAGTAATGAATCGATGGAGATGGTGTATCGATCGGTTCCCAACACTCGTATATGAAAGTTACAGTCGTATAATCGCAGATTGTATTTTCGCGGTGAAACTAAATTTATGTTAATTTATAAACATATGTTTATTGATGTATGTGTATGTGTTGAGTGCGTGTGTGTGTGGGAATAATTAGAGACAGACATGCAGACAAACAGACAAGCTGGCAGACAGAGAAACAGATAGACTGACAAGCAAGCAGACAGTCAGACAATCAGACTTGTTGAAACCGAAAACCTTCGGGAAACATTACTTCAAGTTTCACGTAATTGATTGGGGATAGATAGATAGATAGATAGATAGATAGATAGATAGATAGATAGATCTTACACTGGTTTCAGCCAAAGGCTGTGGCCATGCTGGAGCACTGCCTTTTCTATTCTGTGCTGTTTGAGGTGAAGTAACGAGCTGGACGGAACTGCTCTTCTCTGATGTGGATTCATTTCAGATAAAATTTGTCAAGACGCTCTTTGATGACCTCCTCATCTGCACCTAACAAATCTCTGAGGTTGTTAGGCAGAATGTTGAACATTCTGCTATAAAAGAAATAAGTTTTAATTATAATTAGAATCGTGGTTTTCGTATCAGTTTTATTTCATATTAATCAGGCTTATTTTAATTAAGGCTGAAAAAAAAGCGTAAATTTTTACAGATTTTTCAAAAGTATAATAGAATATCTTAGTTTAGTTTTGTTTTTAGCTTAGTTCCTCTCAATTATATTTGTTTTCAAACAGGTAATGACTCTGTCACGTGATAATCGAAATAATCGATTTGGTTTTTCAATGCAGCTTTTGTTTACCTTCAAGGGTATTACTTTTTTTATTTCATTTATTTATGTATTTTTTGACACGTGCCAGTGAACCT
>NC_142940.1:5822198-5824698 GCF_046866305.1 Octopus bimaculoides | reverse complement strand
ATATATATATATATATACACACGACAGGTTTCTTTCAGTTTCTGCTTACCAAATCCACTCGCTAATCTTTTGGTCGGCCCTAAGCCTTGTAGAAGACACTTGCCCGAGGTGCCACTGAACCCAGAACCATATGGTTGGGGAGCAAACTTCTTACCACACAGCCACACTTGCGCCTTCGAAGACTAGATCTAGTCCATCATTGGAACTATAAAAATCTGTAAAACTTTCCAGAAGTTTATCATTTAATTATATACGAGCATGTCTAGATATGCCACTATATGCATGAGAATACATACATAAAGCAAAACATACATACATACATACATACATACATACATACAAACAAAATTAATCTGTTGTTGATGTTGAAATTCCAATGAAGGAGCCTTGGATCTAGGTTAGAAACCGGTTCTTTCTCTATTGGCAAGAGATCTTGAAATGAAACTGAACAATGACATACATATATTCAAAATAAGTTTTCCCATGCTGGTATGTAGAGAGATAGAGAAGAGAGAGAGAGAGAGAGAGAGAGAGTAAAAGATTGTTTTAAGGCTAATGGACAGTAATAGATAAGATATATTGAGTGATTATTAGTCCAGCGTACCCCCACCTCACACACATTATATACGTACATACATTCACACACACATACACACACATACACACACACACATATATGAATATATATATATATATATATATATATATATATATATATATATATATATAGAGAGAGAGAGAGAGAGATGGAGAGATATATGCGTACGTAATACATATATCACAATATATATATATCACATGTGTGTGTGTGTGTACATATACACAACATATATGCATATATATATATAATGAGGGAGAGAGAAAAGAGAGAGAGGAACAGAGAGAGGAAGAGAGAAAGGGGCAGAGAGAGGGACAGAGAAAAGGGAGTGTGGAAAGAAAGAGTTAATGAGAAATGAAGAGATTGAAAGATATGAATAAACCATTTTGTGAAAGGTGGGCGCTGACAGCTTTGTATGCTGCGCCATCGAGATATGAGCTTTAACATGACAGCCAGATTGGCGTATCGTTTGCCACTGTACTCTCTCTCTCTTTCCTTTTCTCTCTCTTTCCTTTTCTCTCTCTTTCCATCTCTCTCTCTCTTTCCATCTCTCTCTCTCTCTCTCTCACACACACACACACACACACACACACACACACATTAATTTATACGCATATACATGCACCACACTGCACATGGTATTTCCGCATTCTGTACTTTAATCACGCACACAAACCCTTCTTCCCCATGTACACAGGGACGATCCTCCGACGCCACACGTGACATCTATTTGTTTATTTACTTATTATTTACTTATTTATTCATATAATATTAAATGGATTTATAATATTTATTTATGTATTTTTTTTCTTTTTTTGTATTGTATTTCCCATCCTATTATTATTTTCCCATTTAAAAAAACCCTCGCATCTTTTTTTGTTTTTGTGTGTGTGTGTGTGTGTGTGTGTGTGTGTGTGTGTGTGTGTGTTTCCAGCTGGTATTGTCCTCAGCGCTTTTGGCCCTTGTGGCGAGTAAAAGAATTCATCGTCGTCTTCACCATCATCGTCATCGTCATCGTCATCGTCATCGTCATCACTACCACCACCACCACCACCACCACCACCATCATCATAATCATCTACGTCGTCGTCTTTGTCGCTGGTGTTGTTTGTTGTTTGCTCTTGTTGTTGTTGTTTGTTGTTTGCTGTTGTTGTTGTTTGTTGTTTGCTGTTGTTGTTGTTTGTTGTTTGCTGTTGTTGTTGTTGATGGCTTGCGTGACAAGGCTGCGTCATGCAGTTTGAAATCCACGTCGCAGGGTCCTTTTGTGCGTATTTAATAACCCATCTGCATTCGTTGCTTGCGCTCTTGCAACTGCTGCTGCTGCAACTGCTGCTGCTGCAACTGCTGCTGCTGCAACTGCTGCTGCTGCAACTGCTGCTGCTGCAACTGCTGCTGCTGCGGGCGGTTGGGATAATAATGATGAGGAGAAGGAAGGGGAGGAGGAGGAAGAAGAAGAGAAGGACCATGACAATAATGATATGACCTTTATCATCATCACCCTCATCGGTATCGTCCTCCTATTTATCATCATCATCTTCATCATCACCGTCATCATCATCAACGACCCTGGTACGCAGCTGTTATTTAATTTATCGACCCCGAAAAGATGAAATGAAAAGTCGACCTCGGTGGAATTTGAACTCAGAACATAAAGACAGACGAACTACCGCTAAGCATTTCGCCCGGCGTGCTAACGCTTCTGCCAGCTCCCCCCACCCCCGCACCCGCATTCTGTAAGTAATAACAGTTGTGTTAGTGAGCCATGTCACACTCTGTGTCACGCTAAATCTCCCCGAGAACTACGTTAAGGGTACACGTGTCTGTGGAGTGCTCAGCCACTTGCACGTTAATTTCACGAGCAGGCTGCTCCGTTGATCGGATCAACTGGAACCCTCGTCGTCG
>NC_142940.1:5809698-5817198 GCF_046866305.1 Octopus bimaculoides | reverse complement strand
GTTGTGGTGGTGGTGGTGGTAGTGGTGGAGGCGGCGGTGGCGGCGGCGGCGGCGGTGATGGTGGCAGTTATGGTGATGGTGGTGGTGATGATGATGGTGATCTTGGTGTGTATTTGTGGAGGCGTGTTTGTGAAGTTGTATGCGGGTGTGTGTGTGCCTGTATTTGTTGAAGTAGTGTGTGTGTGTGTGTATGTGCGTAGTAGTAGTAGTAGTAGTAGTAGTAGTAGTAGTAGTAGTAGTAGTAGTAGTAGTAGTAGTAGTGTGATGGTGCTAGTGTGGTGGGGGGACGCGAGGAGGAGCTTTCGTTTTTTTTTTAATAAGAAATCGAAGAAGAGCCAACTTTTATTCGTTTCCCAGTTTTAAGCATCTTTCATCTCTTTATGGCAAGCAATATGATATAAATTAAAATTTTGAACAATAACTGCTGACAAATGTCATCGTTTTTAAAGAAAACTCCCCAGAATGATATCGAAATTAATAATCAATAATGATAATGATGCTAATAATAATAACAATAACAATAACAATAATAATAATAATAATAATAATAATAATAATAGTAATAATAATAATAATGATGATGATGATGATGATGATGATGATAGTGATAGTGATGATGATGATGATGATGATGATAAGAAGAAGAAGAGGAAGAAGAAGAAGAAGAAGAAGGATGTAGATGATGAGGATGATTATGATGATGATGATAATAATTTTAATACTAATAATCATAGTAATAATAATCATTATTTTTTTTGTTTTTGTTATTATTATTATTTTCATTATTATTATTATTATTATTGTCGTTATTGTTGATATTATTATTACTATTATTTTTGTTATTATTATCATAATAATATCAATAATAATTATAATTATAATAATTGGTAAATTGATAATATATTGGTAATAAGACTTATAGTAATCGAATGATAATCAATAGTAATCTTTAAAATATTCTCCATAATTGTACTTTGTTTTTTTTCTATACTTTTTTTAAATATTTTCTCGGAATTATAAATTACTGAAATATAACATGTCTGTTTCTATATATTTTGTTTCGTCATTTCTTTGACATTATCATTTTTTTTTCTGTCTGTTACTTCTCTGCATATCTTTATTCGTCTGTGACTATGAAAATTCAGGCAACGTTTCTATATGCATGTGCGTGTGTATGTGTATATATATATGTATATATATATATACATGCATACATACATACACATATACATACATACATACACGTATATATATATATATATATATATATATATATATACATATTTATACATATGCCTCGATACAAATGTACATTACATAGATAGATAGAGAGAGAGAGAGAGAGATAGATAGCAGATAGACATGTGGACATACAATTAATGAGAGAGAGATGAAGGAGAGAAGGAAAGAAAGAGTGCATCGTATGATTAAAGACAAATGAGTAAGAAATAAAGCGAAAGTAAGGATATTACGTTTGCAATCGAATAATATTCCATGTCTTACATCAGAGTTTTGCTTGTTACATTCTTTCAACAACCCACTCCACCCGCCATTTTTCTTTATTCTCCTGAAGTTTTGTATGTGATTTCAGAGGAAGGATGTTAGAAATTACATTGAACAGCAAGTTGGATGAAAATTTTCTTCGAAATACGAAGAAGGAAAAAGGAATCGATGTATTGTGTAAATCTGGTGAGTTTTTGTGTCGTTGTGCATTAGAGAGTTATCTCAGATATCTTCTCGCCGTTCTCGCCAGCGTGGTTGATGGATTTTAACTGCAGGAAGCTAACTTCTGGTAATGTGCGGTATTTGAATCTTTTTTTTTTTTTTTTTTTGGTCTTTAATTCTGGAATCTAACCAGATCTGCTGCATATGCATTTAAAATGTAAAAGAGGAAAATAAATTTATTCTTAATGGTTTTATTTGTATTGCGTGCGTTCTTCACTGAAATACTGAGCGCTGCTGTGTGGGTCTTGGATACATGCTGTGTCTTAGTGTTACGTCCTCCTACATAATATTAATTATGACATGCGTAGATCACACACCCCACTCTCTCTCTCTTTTCTCTCTCCCTCTCTCTGTCCTCTCTCTCTCTCTGTCCCCTCTCTCTGTCCCTTCTCTCTCTCTCTCTCTCTCCTCTCACTCATTCTCTTTCTGTCTCTTCACCGCTCTTCAATGATAACGTCTAGTTTTACCGGAAGAAAGAATGAGTTAAAGACTGACAACTGCTAGAGTATTTCCGTATCAGAGCATACCAGACAGGCGAAGGAACTTGATACGTCACGAACTTAAGCGTCAGGTCACGCCATCTAGCGGTACGAATACTGTTGTCTATTGCTGTTGTCTGCTTTTGTTGTTGTTGTTGTCGTCGTCTCTGAGACGGCCAATTAGCAGAATCATTACAACATCAGTTAGATTGCCTCCCGGTCCTTCTCGTTCTCTGTGCTCTGAATGCAAATTCAGCCAAGATCACCATTGCTGTCAATGTATCGTGGTCAATGAATAAGCTCACAACTGCGATCGATTCTTCTCATTCTTTCTGTCCGTTTGTCTTTCTTTCTGAAAGAAATTAGCTGTGATCAGATTTGGAGATTTATGGGTTCCACGAAGTTTTAAAAATTACCCAATGTGCACTGTATGTTACAGCGGTACCTCAACGGTTAATCCAGTGCTGTCTACCACTCAAGTAGGCTAAAGTGGAATTTGAACTCAGAATGCAAGGAGCCGGAATAAGAACTGCATGGCATTCCACCCAACCTTCTTACCGTTCCGCCAGTCCACCATCCAAGATTGGTACCTTTTGTTTATCGACGCCGAAAGAATGAAAAGCAAAGCTGACCTCAGTGGGATTTGAACTTAGTGAGCGCTATGGGACCTTGAATTTCTTTAGTAAAGGGCCGACCCGATGATGTGTCATATCTTGTTTGCTCCCACCCCGCTCCCTTGATAATGAGACATGTCTCATGCGACCCGCTTCTCGACAAAGATTCCCGATGCCTGAAATTGGTGGTGGTGTCTGTGGCGGTCGTGTTGGAAGCGGTGTAATAGTTTTAGTAACGATGGCATTGGCAATGGTGGTGGTGGGTGGGGTAATGATAACGATGCTCGGATAGCATAACAATTCAGAGACACAGTTTCTTATTTTCAAGTCATTAGTTTAGTAAACTTCGATTGTTTTACCATACATCTTTAATCAGACTTCATATTTCTATTTATTTAGGTATATGATTGCAGCTATTATTTCACGCTAACCAGGCCAATCTCAAGAATGAAAAAAAATGAACGAAAGACGAAACGAAATTACTCTAAGCAACAGATCAGGAATCGAAACCGTATCACCGACTCAAACCTCCTCAAGTTCTACCACCACTTAACGATACTCTCGTACACAAAACGCTGTGTTCAATACATCTTGAGGTGATTTAACACCTATTCTACTCAATTTAGATGAATCAGGTTTTATGCTACATCTAGAAAAATCGATTGAAGTATGTGAACTTCGTCTTCGTGCTGCTGTATCGATTAGCTATGCTGAAAAACTGTTCACATCATTCTTCTAATTCGTATCGATCTGTCGATTTTTGTCGTCAATCAGTTGGTATCTATAGTTATTTATCGCATACCTCAGCCTACCCTTGCCCCGCGTCTACAGGTATTCCGTGTTTGTTTTGTTTGTTTTTTGTATTTTCTTTCTCTTCACATTTATTCCTTCTCTTTCATCTTTATATCATTTCCTACTTTCTTTATCACCAAAACCAGCGCAATCACCCCCAACCCCACCACCAACAATAACATCACCACCGCCACTACCACCACCGCAACAACAACAGCAACAACAACAACAACAACAACAAGAAATAAAAAGAGCAGTCCTCGCCACACACCATCAACACCACCATCACCACCACCTCCATCACCACCATGACTATCACCACAATCATTACGCCACGAAGGCGACTACCACCTCCGTTACCACAACCGTTATCCCGTCCCCACCACCCTTACCAACACCAACACCACTATCACCACCACTACTACCAACAACACAACCGTACCACCAACATTACCATTACCGTTACTATTAATACCGCTTCCATCGCCACCATCACAACAACCATTACCACAATCGCCGCCACCTCCTTTAATACAACCATCAAACATAAACAGCCATCATCACTGTAATTGCCACTATTATATTCACCACCACCGTCAACATCACCGACACCACTGCCGACACCACCACCACCACCACCAACACCACCACCACCATCACCACAACCACCATCACCACAATCACAGCCACCATCACCATCATCACGACCACTGTTACAATAACTACGACATATTCACCATCGCCGCCATATTCATTTCTTTACTTAATTACGTCACACTGTCCTCTTCAGTCTCCCGTTTATTTATCTAATATCCATGTATCTGTCTGCCTAGATATGCTGTGTGTGTGTATGTGTGTGCTTGTGTATGTATGTGTGTATGTATGTATATATATATATATACGATTATATTTGTTTGTATGTATGCGTATCTATTCCTTCATCTCACTAATTCTCTATCTAATCATCCACCATTCTGTCGATCGATCGATTTGTCTGTCGATCTACCTGTGTACTTACCTTGTATCTACCTTCGTGACTATTTATCTATATATCTGTCTCTCTCTTTACCAATCTATAAATTTACCGACATATCCATCTATCTATCTACATATCCATCTATCTATCTATCTATCTATCTATCTATCTAATTTATATGTATAGCTAGCCATCTTTCTATCCGCACACAGACGCACACACATATATAAACACACCCACACGCGCGCGCACACGCACGAATGCATGGATACACACATCCACACACATACCATCTACCTACCTCTCTATATATTTATTTGTAATTTTTGAAATATTATCTGTTTTGTTTCTAAATTTTCTCCTTCGGTATTAGAATTAGTTTTTTTTTTCTGATTTCCTTTTCCTTCATTCCTTCCTTTCTTCTTTCCCTTCTTTATTTATTTCTATAATTATCTATTTGTTTATTTTTTGTCTTCATTAGTTCTTTTGATTTGATCGATAATCGAATCTAACTAAACTAGTAACTTGAAAGTAAGTAACTGTGTCTCTGAAATGTCGTACTATCACGCCATCATCCTTATCACCATACACCGCCGCCGCCACCACCACCACCACCAACAACACCGCCGCCGCCACCGCCACCACCAATGTGAAATTTCTAGGACATTTATAAATGTCCTAGAAATTTCACATTGCCCTTACTTTACTGTCTCATTTTATTTAATATATAGGCCTACATGCTCACACACAACCCACATTAGACTCCTCCCTCATACTATTATTAAACCGGGAGTCTAACTACGGTCCTTGTGTAGCACTTACATAACCTTACCTACCATTTTGGGTCTTCTAAATACCAAGATCTCTTGTGTGTGTGTGTGTGTGTGTGTGTGTGTGTGTGTGTGTGTGTGTGTGTGTGTGTGTGTGTGTGTGCTTGTGTTGTCTGGTTGTTCCCCCCACCAGCATCGCTTGACAACTGATGCTGGTGTGTTTATGTCCCCCGTAACTAAGCGGTTGGACAAAAGAAATCGATAAAATAAGTACCAGGCTTACGAAGAATAAGTCCTGGGATCGATATGTTCGACTAAAGGCGGTGCTCCAGCATGGCCACAGTCAAATAACTGAAAGAAATAAAAGAATGGTTAGTAGTAGTAGTAGTAGTAGTAGTAGTAGTAGTTGTTGTTGTTGTTGCTGTTGTTGTTGTTGTTGTTGTAGTACCAGCAGTAGTAGTGGTCGAAGTAGTGGCAACAACACCAGCAGTAACAATGTCCAGGAGCAACAAATACAATAAAAAAACCAACAACAACTGCTACAACGACATCAACCACAACAACAAGATTTTCAATAACAACAACAGCAATGACAGTGACAACAACAACAACAACAACAACAACAATAACAACAAAAACAAAATATTTTGGTCACGTGGTTACTGTTCTTTTGTTGCCAATTAGAGACTTGAGAAAGAACCGATAATCCGTAATGATATACCTTGTCTATCATCCTGTCTGCACTCAATATGCGTGAGTGTGTATATATACATACGCTCATACAATCATATATACATATACATATATGCTTCCCTCCCCAAACACACACACACACACACACACACACACACACATACACACACCCACACACGTTAATGTTTGTTCCTAAGTTATACTAAAAACAATTTTACATTAAAACGAAGACTAATTCAATACCTTTGGTAGAAAGCAAATTCATTACTTTTTGACGGTGATGATGGCTTAGCTGACCGGAACTTCGAAGTTACTGTCAATACTTTTTTTCTTAAATAATAGTAATTATATATATACAGGCACAACTCATTTTTGCCAGCTGAGTGGACTGGAACAACGTGAAATAAAGTGTCTTGCTCAAGGACACAACACGTCGCCGGGAATTGAAATCACGACCTTACAACCGTGAGCCGAATGCCCTAACCACTAAGCCACGCGCCTTCACTATATGTGTGTGTGTGTGTGTGTGTGTGTGTGTGTGTGTGTGTGTGTGTGTGTGTGTATCTGCGACGGGCTTTCATGCTCTTTCTGTCTATCAAATTGACTCATAAGGCATTGGTCGGCCCGGAAATATAACAGAAGCCACTTGCAAAAGGGGCCGTGCAGTGGAACCGAACCAGAAACTATTTGGCAGCAAATCGAGCTTCTTGACCACACAGCCATAACTACATATCTTTTTATCTTTTATCATTTTCTTGTTTCAGTCATTTGACAATGGCTATACCGGGGCTACGCGTTGAGGGGTTTTAGTCGAACAAATCGGCCCAAAGATATATATATATATATATATATATATATATATATATATATATATATATATATATATATATATATATATATATATATGTAAATCATTGGCCCCAAAAGGGGAATTTTTTGTGTAATGACGCGTTGAAAGAACAATACAAAACCAATATACTTCGAAGAACTAGTCGAACATTCGAGAAATTCTTCTTCCCCACTCTACTGAAATGAATGATTCACTCGCAGGTAAAATGCCACGGAAGACATAATCCTGATGGTTATAAAAGAAAATTGTAGATATGTTTTAAATTCGATAATTTATTAGTGCTACAGAATCTGTGTCTTTGAGGAATTGGAATTTTTGCAATAATTCGCACAGAAACTGACAAAGTTGATGGATAGCTTTGAATATACATATACACACACACACAAAAGCACACACACACATACACACACACACACATACACACACACATACATACATACATACATACGTACGTACATACGTACGTACGTACATACGTAAATGTGTGGGTGTGTGTGTATGTGTGTAATATAAATATATATATATATATATATATATATATATATATATATATATATACACACACACACACACACACACACACACACACACACACACACAC
>NC_142940.1:5794698-5799698 GCF_046866305.1 Octopus bimaculoides | reverse complement strand
CGATAAATTAAGTTCCAGTTACGTACTGGGGTCGATATAATCGACTGGCCCTCTCCCCAAAAATTTCGGACCTTGTGCCTAAAGTAGAAAAGAATTCCCAGGACTCAGAGAGTCGGTTACCCGGTACCCATAGCGAATAAGTGACCAACATGACAACAGTCCTCTTCAACGGAATGGCAGTCCGTCGCTGGGTTACTCATTGGACTGGAATGAAATATTGGGTCATCCCATAAATAATGCGGTTTTTATACTTCTTTTATTTTTCAAAATTAAGATAAACAAAGTTCTTTTTTAATCTAAAATATACTCTCCTTCATTTTCTACAATATTCTTCCATCTAACTGTTTCTGTGTTGCACGTAAAACGTCATCTCTTGTATCCTGTATTATTACTCAATATCCTGTTTGTCCATTGGTTGTTCATGCAACTTTAAAAGTGTTGTGGGTAAGACCAGGGAGGTAATTGATAAAACATAGGCGATGAGTGATACGATATTACATTACGAAACAGGTAGATATCAGAGATAGAACGATTTGTTTTGATGATGATGATAATAACAATAATAATAATAATAATAATAATAATAACAACAACAATAATAATAATAATAATAATAATAAAGATGAAAAGACCTGCATCAGTAGAAATATTTGTGCAATGTAATTTCCCCTTGACTACAAGCAGTGGAATCGTAGTTTTCGCTTTTGGACATTTCACAAACGACCAATGAAAATTAGATTGGTAGAAAAAAAAATTCTCAGAAATCAACCAATAATAACATATCAGTCGTATAATCACCAATGTCAAAACCGGAAACCCGCATATTTTATTTTATTTATTTATTTTATTTTGTTTCATTTTTTTTTTGTTTTTTACTGGTCGAAATGGAAATTATAGGTGTTGATAATGATTCATACCTTTGGTCATGTTATTGATTTTTTTTCTTCCTTTTTATTTTTGTATTCTGATGATTTTTATTATTATTATTATTATTATTATTATTATTATTATTATTATTATTATTATTATTATTATTATTATTATTATTATTATTATTATTATTTTGCTCTTTGATAAGAAGGTAAAGATATTGGTTGTGATCAATAAATTTTGGTGACGTTTCGTTTCTGTATAAACCCGTGACTCTTTGAAAACTAGATCGGCGCTTTGGAAACAGAACTCTATTCGTTACGCTTTATTTACCGCACCCTATATGTATATAGATCAAAGCATTGAAATAACGGTTGGTCTCTAGATAAATAGTTTTTCAAAGAAATTCTCTCTTTATAATCCTCTTGGGTTTCCTGCGTTCACTAATGGCTTTTCTGTCCAGTTAAATAATCACTTGGTTGGTACAAAATGCCATCACCAGCCACTTATTACGGATTCTTTATTATTAGTATTTTCACTATACCTGATGATCAGTGAGTGTCCGAATCGATAGCGCACCGGCTAAAATACATTATGATGTTTTACTAGATCTCGGCGTTCAGAGATCGAATTACGGAAAGGTTAACTTTATTTTTAATCCTTCCGAGATCTATAAAATAAAGAATTAGGCAAATAATTCTTTCTATTTTTGACACATGGTTACAAATTTTAGGGGAATAAGGCTAGTATATTATATTGACATCATGTAATTGACTGGCATTTTTCATCCTATCGACCCTGAAAGGCAAAGATGACCTCGGCAGAATCTGAATTCAGAACGGAAAAGGCTGGAAGAAACATCGTTGAGCACTCTGGCCGCCTCGCTAATGATTCTGCCGGCTCACCGCCTTACACCAGTCAAATAGTGACATCGATTTCATCAGCTGTACACACTTCCTCCTCCTCCTCCATCTCCTCCATCTCCTCCATCTCCTCCTCTTCCTTTTCCGCCTCCTTCTTCGCCTCTTCTCCATACTCCTTAACAAGTATCAATATAACTATATTGGAAAACTTTGTCGTGTTTTTGAGTTAATGCAACGACAGACAGGCAGACAAGAGTAGAGCAACGGTCTTAAAGCCATCGTCGGTTGTAATTTCACCTCATTCCGTTCGAAGTTCAATTCCAACCAAGGTCAGTCACTCCGCTCTTTATCTTCTTCAGAAGGTGACAAAATTAACACACTCCACTTACAACCAACAGGGTTGATTCTAGGGGTTAAATTTGAGGGAGATTTGACTGCGTTTTCTAGTATCCTGTGTAGAGAAGTAGTTCCTAACCATCATTCACATATGGGGCCCCTTTGATCCCTATTTAACGCGGATGGACCCTCATAGCTATTAGATGCTTAAAAATTCCTGAGTGGCTGTGTGGTAAGTAGCATTTTTACCAACCACATGGTTCCGGGTTCACTCCAACTGCGATGTTGGTGTGCTTACGTCCTTGTAAGTTAACGGTTCAGTTAAAAAAAAAAACGATAGAATAAGTACTAGGCTTACAAAGAATAATTCCTGGGGTCAATTTGTTCGACTGAAGGCGGTGCTCCAGTATGGCCGCAGTCAAATGACTGAGACAGGTAAAAGAATAGAGTTCTGAATTAGTGAAAAGAAATGCACTTTAGCGTTAAAAAAGACTGGTTTCTGATTGTTATGCATCTATTCCAAGAGACATTCCAAGAGAGAATAAGGTCTTGGATTTTTCAAACAAGGATTTCCAAGGGTGCCCTACCTCCACTGTTCACAGTTCATGTAATCCATTAAAATCTATTAAAACCTTTCGCACCATCTCAGCTTCTCGTCATCTTTTGATTTTTAATTTCGTTAATTTTTCATTATTTCGTTTTGTCATTTTTGTCTACATTTTCCTTCGTTTTTTTTCTTAGCTTTTGCTTTCCCTATCACTAATTGCTAACTTCTCAGTTATCACTTCTTTCCTTCCTTCGTTCCTTCCTTCTATCTGTTCATTCCTCCTGTCCTTCATTCTCCTTAGCTTAGTTTTACTAATCTTAACATAGCACCGTCACCTCTCACCAGGTTACTCTGTTATTTCTCTGTACTGGACTTTAAAGAGAGAGGAAAATACGAAACACGAGTTCAATTTAATAGCTTCACTGGGAATCGAAACTACATTGCTGTTAACAGCAATATACAACGTCACGATAGTAGTGAGGTATATTACACAGTAGCAACAAACTCCGCTGCCCACATCGTCACTGCCACCAGGTGGCAGTGAGGTGTAATCAACATTAACAACAGGCTCTGTTGCTTCACACTGAGGTTACGTGTTGCTCAATGGTCGCCATTAAATTTAAAGAGACGCATTATAGTGTGTTGGCGTCAATAGAAATAAATTTCATTTTATTGGGTGGATACGTGTGTAGTTGTATACTTATGTGTTTGTATGTGTATGAATATATGTGTATGTTTGTGTGTGTATATATATATATATATATATATACACACACACACACACACACACACACACACACGCATAAATATATATTGCATATATATATATATATATATATATATATATATATATATATATATATATATGCCATATGTATTTGTGTGTGTTTATATATATATATACATATATGTATATATATATATGTATGTATATATGTATATATATATATGAATATGTATATATACATATATATGTGTGTGTGTGTGTGTGTGTACATATATGTATATATTTATATACATATATATATATAGACACATATATACATACACACACATACATTTATATATATATATATATATATATATATATATATATATATATATATATATATATATATATATAGAGAGAGAGAGAGAGAGAGAGAGAGAGAGAGAGAGAGATAGATAGATAGATAGATATCAATTAGTTTTTTCTTTTAATATATGTAGGTATATTGATTAATTTGAATGTACATAGATACACAATATACATACATGATACACACACACACACACACACACACACACACACACACACACACACACACACACACACACACATATATATATATATATGTACGTATTGTATCGATTAGTTTGACTGTGTAATAAAATTGGAATTATCGATTTGATTGCCTGTGTGTTTGTGTGAAAGAGTCAAAGAGTAGAGGATGGGGGAGATATGAGTGGCAGGGGGGGAGTGGTATATCCGTTCGAGCTATTTGATAAATCTAGCGTACCTTGCTATGAATCATCATCAAACCAAGATTGGACGAAAGAAATGTATAAATAATTCATAACTGCGTGTATGGATGACCAGGGATAGTGTGAGGAGTGGCATAGAGGTGGTGCAGGGGTGGGAGAAAGTGAGGTGGACAGAAGGGAAGATGGTGTGTGTGTGTATGGACTTAAGGGTAATCTAGGAAGATAGAGAGAGGAGGAATGGGGAGAGGGTGTGGAGAGAGAGGGTGGAGAGAGAAAGAGAGAGAGAGAGAGGAAGAAAGAGAAAGAGAGGGAAACAGAGAGAGAGGGAAACAGAGATAGAGGCGGGAATATCTCCTACTTACAGAACTTGAGGTCATATCGACTAATGCTATATATTTTTTTAATGTTATAGTATGTTTTTCAAAGTTCGCAAGGATATAGAAAAAGGCTTTGTGAATTGAAAAAAAGTTGTGAAGTAAAACAGTTGTGCGAATGAAAATAAAAAGTTTTGTAAAAATAAAATTACTCAAATTTGGAAAACCATTTTTAAGCCTTCTCAATTTTTTAAAACTATTTAAATATTTTTGCTCTTGTACCTCTGAGAGAAATGCGACTGTTTGTATCGGCTGGAAAATTCGCCCAATACAAATGTTTTCTCCGAAACGATCGTAAGGTTTTATGATACTGCTTTTCTTTGGATTGTAATATTGGAGCTCTTGAAACTTAACATCTCAATGAAGTCTTTTATGTATTTTGTATTTCCTCGATAAAGGAACTTGGCCTACGAAAATCTGTCGTACACTTTGAGTTTTGTTATATATATATATATATATATATATATATATATATATATATATATACATAGGCGCAGGAGTGTCTTCTACTATAGCCTAGGACCGACCATGGCCTTGTGAGTGGGT
>NC_142940.1:5787198-5789698 GCF_046866305.1 Octopus bimaculoides | reverse complement strand
TTATCACCACTACCACCACCATCACCACCACTGTTATAATTCCTAACTCAAAATACAGCCAGAACTATAACCACCACCACTTCCCTTGCTGTTATTAATAGCAACTAATACCTAAGCTACACCCTCAAGATCACCGCTACCACTACAACCATTTCAGCACTATTAACACCGCAAAACCACACCCAAAACTACAACCATCACCACCACCACCACCACTAACACCGGCACCAATACCATTCGAGGAATCACTACCACTACCACAATCACCAATATTGGAGTGAGTTGAAATTAATGGTGTTTAAACACGCATTAATTTTCACTTTGAAGAATCGATAAATTTCTTGCCTAATCATTAATGTTTGTTCTGCACCACGTAATTGATACCGTTTGTGTATGTGTGTGTGCTTATATATATATATATATATATATATATATATAGAGAGAGAGAGAGAGAGAGAGAGAGAGAGAGATACTTACATACATACATATATATGTATGTATATATAAAGTTAATATATATATATATGAGGAGAGAAAAGCGGGGAGAATGAATGATAGATACTCAGATAAAAAGATGGATAATTAAACATGAAAAGATGTGTGTATATCTGCATATATATATATATATATATATATATATATATATATATATATATTTATAGATGAAACGGTATCTTTTTACATAGGTACGTTTATTCACAGATATATCTTGGCATTCGCGTTAAAATCCTCAGTAGTTAAATTTTTTTTTAATGAAGAGGAGGTGCAAATAATGAAATACAGCAAACAACAGATAAAAACAAAATTAATCCAAATTTCACACGCTTTCTTTAAGCTTTGTCATAATAGAGCGAATGTAAGTATATCTATATATGTAACCGAAACGCTCCCCACCCTTCCCCTCACGACATATCACATTCTTCTTGTATAATACTTGTATAATACTTCAAATAATGTCCCCTACGCGTACAACTTCTCTAAAATAATATACAAGAAATACCTCATTCTCCACCCCTCTCTGCACATCAACTCCTTCTTCGAAGGAATGAAAGCGAAGCGAATTGGAATGTATGGTGCTGATAATGTCAGCTCGTTCTTTAAAGAAATGAAATCGAAAGCAAACCAGAAAAAGAAATAGCATGGTCTTTGGTAGATTGGTAAGCAAGAAAATCTTCTGATGCACCAGCAGTACCTCTTCCTAACAGTTTTCTTCCACCCCCACCCAATACTAAAGTCTTGTGCAAATCATTTAGATCTGGCTGCTGGAGATATGATCGGGCAATTGTCGTTCTGATGACGGCTATTGAGCTAGAAACACTTGCCAACGACTAGCGTCTGGTACCCAGGTGGAGGCACGTAGCTTAGTGGTTAGGATGTGGACTTATAATCGTAAGATTGTGGTTTCGATTCCTGGACCGGATGACACGTTGTGTTCTTGAGCAAGACACTTCATTTCCCGTTGCTCCAGTCCACTCAGCTGGCAAAAATGAGTAACCCTGTGATGGACCGGCGTCCCATCCGGGTGGGGAATTTAGACGCCATGATAACTGGGAAATCGGCCCCTATTATTTGACATGACTCGAGAAGAAGGCTTTACTTATAGCCAAGCAAGAAGAAGAAGAAGAAGAAGAAGAAGAGCAACAACAGCAATAATGATAATAAAACAAAATTTTAGGACAAAATTTCAAAATATAGAAACAAATTATGTTATTTATTTATTTTATCAAAATTGTATTCGTTTACTTTCAGAAATAAAGTAATCACTGATTAAAGACATTTAGATTTCCATGTTTTTAAGAATTTTTTTTGGCAAGACAAAGAAACGGACGTCGAAGTAATTAATCTAACAAACACGACAAAAACTGAGGCACCTAATTACTTCGGTGATTTGGTAAACTGGATTTTAAGAATATGTAATATTGGTAAGAGAGAGAGAAAGGGAGTAACATGCCAATTGTATAGGTAATGCACAGTGGTACAGTACAGGCCCTGGGGGCGGCTTTTGGGGATTCGATCAAAGGAAATGGTAAGCATTGCACCACCAACTGAGGAACTTGGAAATGTGTTAGAGAAAGAAGGAAAGAAAGAAAGAGGGAGAGAAGGAGAGAGAGGGAGGAAGAGATGAGGTGTGGTGCGAGGCAGAGAAGTCGTGGTGATGTTGCGATATGGTCTTGTGGGAGCATCTAACGTTTAGAAACAAAATGTAGGGTGTGGGGTTGAGGATGATGATGATGATGATGATGATGATGATGATGATGATGATGGTGGTGGTGATGGTGGTGGTGGTCGTCGTCGTCGTCGTTGTCATGATGATGATGAGGAGGAGGAGGAGGAGGAGGAGGAGAAGGAGGAGGAGGAGGAGGAGGAGGAGGAGGTGGGGGAATATAATATGATATGGTGATGATGATGATGATTGTGGTGGTGGCAATAGTGATGATGAGTACGATCGTGGTAGTGATGATGAGGAGGAGGTGGAGGGTGAAAATTATTGTGACCACGT
>NC_142940.1:5767198-5774698 GCF_046866305.1 Octopus bimaculoides | reverse complement strand
TGACAGAAATAAGGAAACATTCGGGAATTATTTTTGTTTGGAAAATGACTTCAAGCATACACATGGATACACGCACACATTCAGACCCATGAAAAGTAAAGGAAAAACACGTCCCATCCCAACTCAACAAATAAATCCCAGACAAATTTATACACCCACTCACAATTACAAGAAATACAAACACCATAACACAAAAAATAACCTAATCAGCCAATGACGAGTTCAAAAAACAGTACCCAAACAATGTAAATACACCACCAAAACCGAGATGAAACAGTTCTCGCCTGAAGATCGCAGAAGCATGAGACTCGAGTCGAAAGACAAACTCTCGTTTCAGTTTCCTAAAACAGCAAAATTGATTAAACAGGATTAATTAGTCCTGTCAAAGCAATATGCAATTTTTAAGGGGGCAGGAAATGTATGAAGTGTGACGGCCATGCCTTTCTTGGTTTATATGAACACCAAAAAGTAAGGAAATATCTACAACCTTATATTGAAACCGTAGTGCTGTTTAAAGCAGGTCTTCTGGATTTATCGATAATTTAAATCACATATTTCTGATGTAATAAAAGAGCATGGTCAGAAACAGCAACTGAATCTCCCTCAAATCAAAGTTTATATCTTAATGTAGTCCTGGATATCTCTATTTAGATAGAACGCTCATGACTAAAATCAGTTTTCTGAATAACGGTTAACAATTGATTGAGCAAACAACGCAATAACAAAGAGAATTACAACAACCACAACAACAGCAACAGCTACGCAGGTAATTCACATTTGAATAGAGAAATGAGTAAAGATAGATGGAGGTAAAGATACCAGCAAGGTGAGGTGAAAATAGATGAAAAAAATAATAGAAAGAAATAAAGAAATGAAAGGCTCAAAGCTCGGCCTGTGATTGGCTGGCGATGAATTTGAAACAGGAAGCTATGATTCATTTCGGGAGAGATAAGGGCAGAGGGAGGGGGGTTAGACAACGCATCACTAATGTTGACATGCAAGAATAATGTCAAGTTGTGAAGGAAAACGAAAACGACAGATAATGAGATGAAGGGCCAACATGCGTTAACCATGACTTTGAAATTCTCACCAGCAATCATAGTAATGAGAAGTAATGGAAAATAACTGGATCTTTTATTTATTTAGCTTGCTTCTCAACTACGTGATATTGGATTCAGTCCCCCTGCGTAACATCCTTGAGCAAGTGTCATCTACCATAGCAACAGACCGACCAAAGTCTTGTGAGTGGGTTTGGTAGACGGAAACTGAAAGAAGCCCGTCGTAATATATATATATATATATATATACATATATATATATATATATATATATATATATATATATATATATATATATATATATATATATATATATATATATATATATATATATATATATTACCTTTTATTTTTTTCGGTCATTAGACTGCGGCCATGCTGGGGCACCGTCTTAATATTTTAGTCGAATGAATCGGTCCCAGTACTTACTTTTTTTAAGCCTGGTACTTATTCTATAGGGCGCTTTGGCCGAATCGGTTGTCAAACGGTGATGGCAGGGAGGAAAACACAGGCACAAAGGCACACGCACTTGGTTTCCTCCTACTAAATCCATTCACAGGGCTTTGGTAGGTCCGAGGCTATCGAAAACACTTGCCCAAGGTGCCACGCAGTGGGACTGAACCCGGAACCATGTGGTTGGGAAGCAAGATCCTTACCACACAGCCACTCCTGCACTCTGTGCAGATATATGTTCATATATATATATATATATGTATACACATATGTATGGTATGTGTATGCGTGTATATGTATATATGTATATATATATATATATATGTATATATATATATATATATATATATATATATATATATATATATATATATATATATATATATATATATATATATATATATATATATATACACACACATATACATATACAGATTTTTACACATAAACATAAACGCATATAGGCACCACCACAAAGTACAGCACATATTTATATATTAAATATAAATACATATATATATATGCATATATACATACATGCATACATGCATGCATACATACATACATATATATACCATACACATGCATGCATATATACACACATACACACACGTACATACGCGCACACATATACATACACGCACATACATGCATGCATACATACATACATACATACATACATACATGGACATGGATGTTTACATATAAACGCAAACGCATACACACGCACGCCGCGCACACGCGTTCACACATACACATACACACATACATCATATACACACCACCATACGTACGCGCACACACACGCCCCCACTGCTTAACACAAACATTTACGATGATGATGACCTCACCTGTACACACCTGTATTTATATATTATATCAGTATTTATTGATTTACATTTCCACACAACATATTTTCACAGCCATTTTGATCGTTACATGCAGTCGCTGCACACCTGTGCACCAATTCTCTGCATTAATCTGTTATAACTCTCTCTATATATATTGCAACATCTAGCCGCCCCACCTTTCAAAACTAAAAAAAAAAGAATTCACCAATGAGTCACACTTAAGATGGCCGTCATACCGTTTACTGGAATTAGCTGCCATATTTCTTTGAAATAACACCTTCATCGTCTTTAAGACAAGAAGGTTGTATTAGATGTTATAGGCACAGATGCCTAAGCTTAAACACCACCAACAATACCACCGCAACCGGCATGACCGACATTATCTTAACATTCTGGTTGATCACAATAAGATTGTCTTTGAGGCTTAGGTCTGCTTGCTGGGAATTTTATGGAGCTTAACAACGACAACCAAAATATTAAAAAGACAAAAGAAAAAGACAGCTACTAGTTTTGGTAAGTATATACATACATACATATATATATATATATATATATATATGTGTGTGTGTGTGTGTGTGTGTGTGTGTGTGTGTGTGTGTGTGTGTGTGTGTGTGGTGCGCGAACAGGGTACAGTGAGACACGATGGCCAATGTGGCCATCCGTTTCATCCCGACCTATTTCTAGTCCTGCCTCTGGAATCTGAAAGGTAGGGACGAGAGAAACGGATGACAAACAAGGACAGACAAAGGGATTAAGTCGATTACATCGACCCCAGTGCGTAACTGGTACTTGTTTAAACGACCCCGAAAGGACGAAAGGTAAAGTCGATCTCGGCAGAATTTGAACTCAGAACGTAACGGCAGACGAAATACTGTTAGGCATTTCATCAGGCGTGCTAATAATTCTGCCAGCCCACCACCCTAACCCTCCCTCAATTTAATCCATGTCACGCGCAAGTCAAGGCATCACACCAACCTATGCTCCCTACATAATGGACTAGACTATTGAGCATTTTAATATATTATCACTGCAGTCACCATGACGCCTTGTGGTAGACTCTTTCCGTCGCCTGTTTAACTCGAACACCCGTTTTTAACAGCACTACTCGGTTTATCACCATCACCACTCAAATCGAGAAACGTATTTGACTACGACAGGATTCGAACCGATATACATTCGCTTCGTAGATAAGCGTATCTCGCTTCCGTCAGTCAGGACATTCGTGCGGAATCATTAACAGAGCTACAAGAACTTCTCATTGTTAAATGAATTTGAGATAATACTTCAAACGCAGGAGCTTTAATATTTAAATTGATGCGTGAGTGATTCATTTATTCTTTCATTCTTTTAATACTTTCAGTCGTAGGACTTCGGCCATGCTGGAGCTACCGCCTAAGATATATATATAATGTAAACGTTGTAATATATATGTGGATATATATTCATATGTATATATATTTGAATGTACGTGTATCTATATATTAGTCTATATATTTATATCTATCATATATACTCTGTGTATTATATCCTCATGTATGTATATATATATATATATATATATATATATATATAATTTATATATATCGTATTTAATTAATAAAACGAACAATGCAATGAAAATATTGTCTACATAATCAATTTATTTTCCCAGTATGACACGAGGATAATGGAGGTTTTACAATCACGCACATTTCCAATTGCATTTAAAATACGCACCACCATCTACGGTATTCAGTTTTCATTTAATTCCGCTCAGATCTTTCAACTCGTACTATTAACTCATTTGTTCTACACCCAGTAACATTTTTAGCTTGCAGCTATCAGTCCCTCTACCCCCCCTCTCTCTCTCTCTCCACGTACATACACACATACACATATATAATGTAACCACATGTGGGCCGTTGGCGATTTTCTTTCTTCTTTGGGGGACTTTTCCCTTTCTCCTTTCCGACGAAACGTTAAAGAACTCTCTCCTTTCACCGATCGTCTGGCTAATATAATTCTTGTACATGTCCCCACTTTCGTTTTTTATTTTTCTCTTTTCGTTTTTCTCCTTTCGTATCTTTCACTTTTCGTTTTTTATTCGCTTTGTGAATTGTTTATTCGTTGAATTTATATATAGAGCTACCAGTTCAAATATACTTGAAGTAGATTCGAACCCGTAAGAAAGCCATTCATTGTATTTTGTAATAAAGAAAAATTTTCGCTGTAGACCAGTAGTTCTCAACCGGGGTCCGCGCGGTCCTTGGGGTCCACATAAGATTTTGCTGTGAAAACTTATTTCCAATAAATTGGTTATACTCCGACAATACACAAAATATTTCAACATTTTTAAATACAATTCCTAATATTTAATTATAAAAATATAACGGGATCATATGTATTTCAGTTCCTTGCACAAAATATAAGAGAAAAGTCTTATCCTTCATTTGCATGTAACACGGGCAACGCCGGGTATCTCTGCTAGTTTATTTATAAGCTTTTTTACTTATTCAGTTACCTTTTGCACTATTCATAAACTCATTCATTCATTTACTTATTCAGTTACTGATTTTTTTTCATAATTCATAAACTCATTCAGACAATTCTTTCTTTCATTTACTCATTCATAAACTCATTCATACTTTCAGTCTCATCCAATTACTCATTCTCTCGTTCTTACACAAACTGAAACCAATTATGGCCGCTGTAATCTTCGTTGACTCCTGATAAATCCAGTTCTCGACTTGATTTCAATTCCTACACGAAACCAAAACAATTCTTTCCACTGGCACCACCAGAATAATGTCTTGGGAACGTCTTTAAACCTCACATCCTCTCCCTCCCCCACTCTTCTCTAAACTACAGAATCTTTTGTTGCTAATCAAAAGAAGTTAATTATGACATCTCCCGCCGTCCTCATCTCCGCTTCTATCGCTGCCCCTACATCGTCGTCACTGTTTTGCATGACATCGTTCTCGTTGTTATTGCTAATAATTGTCGCTTTCATTGCTGTTGTTTTTGTTGTTGATGAGGTTCTCCATGTAGTTGTTCTTTCTCTCATCTCCACCCATTTCACCCTTCTTCACACACACACACACACACACACACACACACACACACACACACACACACACACACACACACACACACACATTACGCTGGGCCTGTGTATGGAATATTTTGGGTCTTTAAAATACTTCGCCAGTGATTACTTGTAAACGATAATAGAAAAAAATTCTCTCTCACTCATTCACTTACTCAATCACTCACTCTTTCTTTCTTTCTTTCTTTCTCTCTCTCATTCATTCATTTTTCTCTCTTCCCTCTGTCTCTGTACCCTCTCACTCTTCTTTCCTTCCTTTCTCTCATCTCTCTCTTCTCTCTGCCTCCTCTCTCTTCTTTTCCCTTCCCTCTCTTTTCCCCTCTCTCCTACCTACCCCGTCTCCCCTACTCCCTCTCTCCATCTCTCCCTCCCTCCTCTCCACCTCGCCTCTCATCCCCTCTTTTTCTCTCCTATCTCTCACTTCTCACTCACATTATCCCCCTCAACAATCATACACACACACACACTGTCTCTCTCTCTCTCTCTCTCTCTCTCTCTCTCTCTCTCTCTCTCTCTCTCTCTCTCTCTCTCTGTGTCTGTCTGTCTGTCTCTCTCTGTCTGTCTGTCTGTCTGGCATTCTACTAATATATACTTATTCTTTTTTTTAATCATTCTTGTCAGGTTTTGTGAGGGGAAGGGGTAGACGAAAGCCGGGGGAGGAACATCAGTTTCTTCATTTTAGTTTGTTTTGTTTGTTGGTTGGTTGGATGGGCAGAATCTTAACTACTTTGCTGTATCTGTTCCAGCTTTTTACATTCAGGGTTCAATTCTCACCGAGGTCAACTTTACTTTCCCCCCCCCCCCCCCCACCGAGTCTATAAAATATAATACCATCTTCTACCGGAGCCGATGTTGTCGGTTACGCCCCTCTCCTCAAAATTTACGTCCTTGTGCCAAGATTCGAAATCAGAAAGCAGCGGGATGGTAGAATCTTCAGAATGTTGGAAAACACGCCCTGCGGCTTTTACTCCAGTCTTTTACGTTCAATGCTCAAATGTCTCCGAAGTTGACTTTACTTTTCATCTTTCCGGGATTGAAAGAGTAAAGAACCAATCAAGTACTCGGGGTACCAATAAAGTACCCCTAGTGCCTAAATCAGAAACCATTATTTTTTTTATTATTGTAAGAAATTACTTTGTTTTGTTGTTGTGGCTTTACACGTTTCATTTATTCATGTGTTTGTTCGTAAACTCATTCTTTCGTAAACCCATTCTTTCGAAAACTCCTTCTTTCAGTTAATCGCAAACTCAGTTATTTATTCTCGCATTTATTATATTCATCCATAAATTCATTCGTTTGTTTACTCATTCTTTCAATTATCTATTCATTCATAAACTTATTCATTCATTTCATTTTCTTATTTATTCATTTATAAATTTGTTTATTCAATTACTCTTTCTTTCATTTACTCATTTCTTTCGTTATTCATAAACTCATCCATCCAGGTACTCATTCTTTCATTTATTTATTCAATCCTAAATTCTTTCATACAATAAGTCATTCCTTCATAAACTCATTCATTTTGTCTTTCATATATAAAGTTATTCATTTATTCCTTTACTCACACACTCTCTGACTCCGTCATTCATTCTCTCACTCATTCGTCTTTTTATTCTTTCACACCCTCATTTTTCCTTCCTCCCACCTCTCCTTCATCCTTTCATTTATCTATACATTAAGTGTCACACTAACAACATGGAGGTGGGAGTGAAGTTTGTTGACACTTCACACTCCTACCCTCTGTCCCTCTTCCTCCTACTCCAGCCCTTATTTTCTTCATCTCTCTCCCTCCCGCTCTCCCTATATCCTTTCCCGTCCTCTCTAATATTCTTATTCTTTTCCTTTTCCTCTTATTCTTTTACTTGCTTTCCTTCACCTTCTCCTTCCTACTTTCTCTCTTTATATCTTACCCACTGCTAGCTCAGTCTACCTAGCCTGTAAATAGGTAATCTACATCCTTCCTCTCCCTTTCCACTCTGCTCCACTTCCAACCTCCACCATTCACACTTTCACTTTCACTTTCAAAACTCCCATCATTTTCTTTCTCCTATTT
>NC_142940.1:5743710-5763710 GCF_046866305.1 Octopus bimaculoides | reverse complement strand
TCTTTCTCTCTATCTCTCTCTCATTACCCGTTCAATAGATGATAATGATATAAAATAATGTTGTTTCGTTGTTCGCTCTGGTACCAATTTCGCGAAAATATAATATTCAGTGTGTGTGTGTGTGTGTGTGTGTGTGTGTGTGTGTGTGTGTGTGTGTGTGCATAGATAGATAGATGGATAGGAGGACAGGCACATAGGACAGACAGACAGATGTCATTTGATTTCGAGCAATGCCACTGCTTGATCGTTCACTTAAACATGAGCAGATGTGGCTTTTCAATACAGACAGACAAGTACTGGGGTGGGGCGGTTAATTTATAATTTCCCACTGTGGTCGCAGTCTAATGACTAACACAAGTAAAAGATAATAGATACTGCACAAAATATAACATTACTCAAATCTCGCAAAGTCGTTAGCGTTAAACACGTCCTCCATGTTAACACGCGTAATCTCTGTTCAATCTGTCATGACAGTTGAAGAAAGCAGAAATCTGTGCTTTTGTGACAAATGTTTTTTATGTATTATCGAACCAATCTCATGTCATGTGGCTTTAATAGCATTATGTGTTATTATGAGTGTGTATGTGTGCGTGTATGTGTGTACGGTAGCATATATTCTGTGTTTGTCTAGTATCAGATTAATAGCCATTTATCGCACCATGTATTGGATTACATGGATTAAGTTATCATGATTTGATTTTGTAAATTTGATGTCATATACATTTGATATTTAATATTGGTTTAATATTGATTAGTTCCGCGGTTCATTAGAATCTAGACACATTCAACACGTAGGACATCAAGACTGGCTGGGTACCATAATACTGCAAGAGAAAACAATCGTTTGGTGTCGTCTTGGTAGAGTACTGTGTATGCGTGTGTGTGTGTGTGTGCGTGTGTATGTGTGTTTGTGTGTGTGTGTGCAACATGTATAACAATGTAGATATAGGAATTCATTACGAGGAACAAAGTGGGTGAATGAAGAACAAAAAGAAATATTTAAAATAGTAGATTTAAGGTAAACGTCTGTCTCCTAATGATTTTTGCTAATGAATCTCACAACTGATTCCACAACATTCACAAACTCACATATGCACGATTGTGTATAGGTATATTCATTTTCCCTATATACATACATATATATAAATACATACATACTTACATGCATGCAACGATATAAATATACATATATATACATATGCATAAATAACTGTGTGTGTGTGTGTGTGTGTGTGTGTGTGTGTGTGTGTGTGTGTGTGTGTGTGCGCGCGTGGAAGGCTTTGTAAAACAGAAAGGCCGAGTTCGACCCAATTTCGTGGCATTGTGGAAAATCTCATTTTCTGTAGCTTCACATGCAAACAACTATAGCAACCTTTTGGTTTATGTCACTATTATCAACATTGTCACGTGTCAACGTCATATTAGCTTTGTAGTTAGTGTCAATACTGTCAATAACGTCACATGTCAACACAATGTCAATCCGACAGTTAATATCAATATTTCAATAATGTCACATATCAACGACATGTCAACCTTACAATTAATGTCAGTATTGTCGATAATGTCACATATCAGCATTGTGTCAACGTTATGTCAATTTTGTATTTGATGTCAATATTGTCGATAACGTCAACATTGTGTATGTGTGTGTGTTGAGTGTGTTGTGAGATGTATACTTGCGCTGCTAGGTATAAGTGTATATGCTCGTGTGGGCGGAGGGGGTGAACGTATATGTGTAGGTATGTGTGTATAATGATAGACGGATAGAGAGATAGACAGATGCATAAATACATACAGAAGGCACTGATATCCAGACAGACAGACAGACAGACAGACAGACAGACGGACGAATAGATGGATGTGCAAATATGAAACCTGCTAAGTATATTAGGAAATACTCTCCAGACGTGACTTTTATGTGTATCTTCTGTGATCTTTATAAGCAAAAGAGGAGCATTAACAAGGAACCTTGCCGAAACACAAGAGGAATTCTCCTCACTGAGACTCCTTCATAATATTATAAAGGAACACAAGGGGTTCTACAATATTGATTTTATGACGACTCATTAAAGTGCATTTTGTAAACATCGTGTGTGTGTATATGCGTGTGTGTATGCACACGCATATACAGAAGCACACGAGCATGTGTCTCATTGCTATCGTGTGAGTGCATCAATACTTAAGCGTACATGAGCTGTTACTCATATCCCAACCTTATGCCATATATGTGTATGTATGTCTGTGGGGGGTGTGGTATATATATATATGTGTGTGTGTGTGTATGTGTGTGTGTATTTATATATACACACACACAATTCAGCTGACGTATACCTACACATATCTATCTATCTATCTATCTATCTATCTATCTATATATATATATATCTATATATATATATATCTATATATATATATATCTATATATATATATATCTATATATATATATATCTATATATATATATATCTATATATATATATATCTATATATATATATATCTATATATATATATATCTATATATATATATATCTATATATATATATATCTATATATATATATATCTATATATATATATATCTATATATATATATATATCTATATATATATATATCTATATATATATATATCTATATATATATATATCTATATATATATATATCTATATATATATATATATCTATATATATATATATCTATATATATATATATCTATATATATATATATCTATATATATATATATATATATATATATATATATATATATATATACAAGTATATGTGTATATGTATTTATATATACACTCACAATTCAGCTGACGTACACCTATATATATGTGTGTGTGTGTGTGTGTGCGTGTGTGTGTTTGTGTATAGATATGTATACATACAGATGTATTCGTATACATACAAACTGACAAACATATTCATACATAAATATACAAGCATATGCACAGATATATTTGCAAGTGTGTTTGTGAGAGAGTCTCTGTGTGTTTATGAATATGTGCATGCGTGCGTGCCTGTGCATGTGTGTATAAGTGTGTATGTCTGTCTGTCTGTCTGTCTGTGCGTGTGTGTGTTTGCATTACTCACAAAGTTTCCTATTCAGCCACTGGTTATTGCGAATATTCTACGCAAACCTCACACCTCTCTCCTCTTTCTCCAACCCCACCCCCTACATTTATCCCTCTATTCATTCACCTTCCTCTCTCTGTCTGTCTGTCTGTCTCTCTCTCTCTCTCTCTCTCCTTCTCTCTCTCTCCCCTTTTCTCTATCCGTTTAACTCTCTATCGCTCCCTATCTCTATCTCAGTCACCATCACCAAGAAGAGGCAGTCGTTGCCAGCCGGCAATCCACCTTTCCTTTTCATCTCCTACCTTGTTAATCAATATAACCGCTATGAACGTATGCACTTGTCCTACAATTAGTCTGCATGGCGATGAGAATGCACACAGCTGTAAGAATGTGCACAATATGATGCACGTACGCAGAAGGAGGAGAGGGCGGTGGTGGTGGTGGGGGGGGGGGCGACTACTATACAAGCTGCGTGTTCTGTTACGTGTGCGCCTTCGTCACGACGAACGGTGCTGAGCAGCCTTGGCGAAGGAATATGTATGTATGTGTGTATGTATGTATGCATATGTATGTTATGTATGTACTCATGTATGCATGCATGTTTGTATGCCTACATGTATGTATGTATATATGTATGCATGTATGAGAGAGATGTATATGCACATATATGCATATCTGTATGTATATATATATTCATAGATATGTATATTGTACATAATATATTCTATATATATGTGTTTTATATACATATATATATATATATATATATATATATATATATATACCTCAAAAGAAGCACACATAATATATAAATAACCCATTACATATATATACATATATATACATGTATGTATGTATATATATGTATGTATATATGTATGTATGTATATATATGTATGTATATATACATGTATATATATATATACATGTATATATATATATATATATATATATATGTATATATACATGTATGTATACATGTATGTATGTATATATGTATATATATATACATGTGTGTGTGTGTGTTTCTACATATATATGTGTGTGTATATATATATATATGTATATATATATCAAATGATATATGTATGTATAATATGTATATCATTTGAAATATGCTTTTTGTGTGTGCGTAAGTGTGCGTTTTACACCTGTTACGGCGTTCGATTCCCGTCGGCAATGTCACAACTTTTTCTTTCGGACATACATATGTGCGTGCGTACGTGTGGGTGGGGGTGTAATCTAACTGAATTAAAAGCAACTCAAACTAAATATATTCAAATAATTATACATTACATAACCGAGACACGTACGCGTTAGTGCTTGCTGGTGTACATTATAAAAACACAAGTGAAACCTTGTTGAGCCGGAGGGCAAATATAAGATTTTTGAAGTGAATTAAGTTATATATATGTCGGTGAAACGAACTGCGTATGACACGAGATCTAAATATTCACTTAAGATATCTGCAGATTTAAATAGATTTTCCTAGCACGTAGGAAAACTATAGCAAAGAGCATTAAGTTTAGATTTTACCCATGCTTAGAGCTGTAAATTTTTAAACTTTTCTGAAAATAATATAAGAATGTATGCTTTAGTGCGCAATTTTACCAAAGAGCTCAATAAATTTCTGTTCTTAGTAACCTAAATATAATCCTTTCTACTGGGGACACAAAGCCTCAGATTTGTGGGTTGGGGACTAGTCGATTAAATATATCCCAGTGTTTCACTGGTACGTAATTTATCGACCCCGAAAGGATGAAAGGCAAATTCGACCCCGGCGGAATTTGAACTCAGAACGTAGCGATGGGCGAAATACCGGTATGCATTTCGTCCAGTGCGCTACCGATTCTGCGAGCTCGCCGCCTTAGTAACATAAATATAATGTTACAGTTTGACATAACTAAGCAGTGTAATTTATATATATATATATATATATACACGAGGAGCTTCTTTCAGTTTTCGTCTAGCAAATGCACTCACAAAGGCTGTAGTGGAGTCCTGAACTTTCGAAGAGGATACTTATCCATGCATGCAGTGAGACTAAACACAAGACCAAATGGCTGGGAAGCAAACTTCTCGCCACACAGCCACGTCTGTGTATATAAGCAACGCCTGCGCCTATTATATATATATATATATATATATATATATATATATATATATATATATATATATAGTTCCCATATATCAGCGGCCTAACTTCAATACAACAGGCCATGTGCTGAGCCCGTAGATTACTTGGAGAAGCCAGGCATGTTATAGAAACCCACGTAGACACGTGTCTCTACAGCAAGAAACTATTTTTAGCTTGTAACTTTATATAGTGTACATTAAATGATATATATATATATATATATATATATATATATATGTGTGTGTGTGTGTTATATGTATGTATGTATGTATATATCGGTTGCTGCTGCTCCCTATGGATTACTGAACAGTTTGTGTGTATACACTTTAAAGCAAACAATTGATGTTTCTCCCTCTGATTTCTGATCGTTTATGAAGTTCTAAATCAGAATTATCTAATGAAGCTAAGTTCGTATTGGCATGGTTGAACACGCTTCCAATGACCATTCCTCTATGATATATCTCCTTTGACAGAATCGAGGAACGTTTCATCCGTTCTCATCTTCATTATATATTTATTCCTTGGCACGCATTTCCTAGCTACACAGCCGTAGACCTCTTCACACACACACACACACACACACACACACACACACACACACACACACACACACACACACACACACATACACGCACACGCACACGCATACATAGTATAGTCGTATTTATATGTGTGTGTGTGTGTATATATATTTGTATACAGATTTTTTTAAGCATATAAGCTTACATATATATGTATGTATGTGTTTGTGTGTACATACATACATGCATATTTCTATATATACTCACATAGGCCCACCATGATTTATTTGCTTACGGCGACGCTAATTTCAGTCGACAAAATTAAGAAATACTTTACTCTATGACAGTGGGTCCTGTTTATTTGCTCGTTTCTATTGTAACTGTGTATACATGCATGTGTCTGCGCGCACGCTTGTGTGTGTGTGTATGTGTATTTGTGTGTGAGTGCGTGCGTGAGTGCGCGTGCTGTAGGAACGCAGTGATCAATATTTGTCGATGGATTCAATTACAATGAAATAAAACGCGTACATATAAGATATATATTCATAGAAAAACAAATATTAGTAATTCTTCTCCAGAATCTACGGGTTTCATGTAGCGTAATGCATTCGTTAGCAAAGAAAAAATTCAGTAGTACATCTTGTTTGTTTATACGTTCAATTAAAATGGTCTACGTAGCCAAATATCAAATGGCATTATGTAAACTACAAGGTGGTGAGCTCTACAGAATCGTTAGCACGCTGGCCAAAATGCTTAACAGCATTTCGTCTGTCTTTAAGTTCTGAGTTCAAATTCCACTGAGGTCGATATTACCTTTTATCCTTTCGGGGCTGATAAGATAAGTACCATTTGAGCACTGAGGTCAACATAATCGACTTACTTCTGCTCCCGAAATTGTTGGCCTTGTTCCAAAATTTGAAACCAATATATATATATTTCATGTAGTGGGGATGATGATGATGATGAGGAGGAGGAGGAGGAGGAGGAGGAGGATTGTAGTTGCAACACCGTTGGTTGTAGTGGTCGTATTTTTGCGGTGATAGTCACAGTGGTGTTAGCTGTAGTACTGGTTGCAGTAATGGTGGGTGATCTGATTGTGACGGGGTTGTAGTGTCAATAAGACTTGTAGCAGTGGTGGTTGCAGAGATGGTGAGGGTTATAGTAGTTGTGGATGTAGTACTACAGTTTGTAATGGTGGTGGTTCCAGAGATGGTGGTGATGGTTGTAGTATTAGTGGCTGTAACTGTGGTGATGATAGCGATGGTGATTGTATTGGTGGTGGTGTTGCTGATGGTGCTAGTTGTGGTAGTAGTGGTGGTGGTGGTGATGGTGGGGCAGCAGTGGTGCTGGTTGTGGTGGTAGTGATGGTAGTGGTGGCGGTGGTGGCAGTGGTGGTGGTTGTAGCATTAGTGGCTGTAAATGTGGTGATGATAGCGATGGTAGCAGTATAGGTGTTGGTTGGAGTGGTGGTGGGCTGGAGTCAGGGTCTGGACTCGCAAGATGAAGACTCAACTGGTTTACAGTTTTATTAAGTAGAGTCATAAAACTAAAAGATATCCGCCACATGCTGCCGCAATACATTAAAGATTCTTCCTGATTTCGAAATAGAAATAAAGAGATGATATATTGCTTCCCTTAGCCGAAATATTGAAGGGGAGATAAATATTACATGCTTGGTTTTTAGCTGATTTTTGTTTGACTTTTAATTTTGGTGGGAGACGGGTAGGAGTGGTTAGAGATGAGGTGGAGGCAGAGAGATGGGTCCGTTAGAGTTGGAGAAAGAATTTTGAAATATAGATATGTTATTCTAGTAGCTGGAAATCGAAACATAAAATATTAATTCTGCAATAACGTGTGCGTGCAAGTGGCGGGATGAGAGAGATGTAGAAACGGAGAGGGTGAATAAGAGAGAAAAAGGAGAGAGAGACAGAGACATGTAAGTAAACAGGGAAAGGGTGAGAGATTAAGAAAGAGACACAGGCAGAGAGACAGACAGGGAGAGAGAGGTAGAAACGGAGAGGGTGAATAAGAGAGAAAAAAGAAACAGAGACATGTAAGCAAACGGAGAGAGGGTGAGAGAGAGAGAAACAGACATAGGCAGTCAGACAGACAGAGTTGGACAGACAAACGGATGGACAGATAGATAGCCAGGCATACCGATATTCAGACAGACAGACATTTCGTCCGGCTTTGCATTCTGAGCTCAAGTTCTACCGAGGTCAACTTAGCCTTTTATTCTTTCGGGGTCGATGAAATAAGTACCAGTTAAATACTTTGGTTGACGTCCGCCACCTACACAATTTCAGACCTTGTGTCTATAGTGGAACAGATTGTGTGTGTGTGTGTGTGTGTGTGTGTGGCTGCGTGTATGTCTGTGCGTGCGTGGACATGTGTATGTATATATATATATATATATATATATATATATATATGTGTGTGTATTTGTATGCTTGTATGTATATAGGTATGTATGTGTGTATGTATGTACGTTTGCACCTTCATATTGTCTGTATTCGCGAATGCAAGCATCTCTTTGTGTGTATCATTTGCCCAAGTTCACACACACACACACACACACACACACACACACACACACACACACACACACACACACACACACACACACACACACACACACACACACACACACACACACACACACACACACACACACATACATACATACACACACACACACATATACACACACACACACACACACAGACACACACAATCTATTCTTGAAATGTCAACCTTTTCGCAATGTGAATTGCTATTATCGCATTTATATCAATGAATGATGATGTTGTTGTTGCAGTTGCTGTTGCTGCTGTAGTGAAGCTATTGTTATACAGACTTCTTGACTTCTCAGCTTTTGTTTCTCTATTTTTGTCTGTGTGTCGTTAAGTGTGTATCTGTGTGGTGTGTTCGTGTGTGTGTGTGTGTGTGTGTCTGGTACTTAAGAACAGTAACCGCAACCTTTGTTAAATTAACCCAATCTTCTTTCCACTTAATCTCATACTTATCCATTTCGTCCACCGGATTAAGATAATCTAGAGACTAACACATACACACAACACTGCACACACAACCACATATATATATATAGATACATACATACATTCATATATATATATATATATATATATATATATATATATATATATATATATATATACGTATATATATATATATATGGGAGTGTGTACCTCTTTGTACGGCGGGGGGTGGGTATTTTTTTTATCTTTCGAAATATGTTTCTCTGTACACGACTAATAACTAACTCCAGTTAATTTCCTGCATCAAAAATAAAGCTTATAATGAACACGTGTCGTGTTTTTTTTCTCTCTCTCTCTCTACACTAACAATCAGTGTTTTTCTACTGGAGTACAAATATAAACATATATACGAAATGTACGTACGCGCACGTAGATTTAAACTGTGTTTGAATGTATATGTATCTATCTACCTGTCTATCTACCTGTCTATCTACCTGTCTATCTGCCTGTCTATCTACCTGTCTATCTGCCTGTCTATCTGCCTGTCTATCTGCCTGTCTATCTGCCTGTCTATCTGCCTGTCTATCTGCCTGTCTATCTGCCTGTCTACCTGCCTGTCTATCTGCCTGTCTACCTGCCTGTCTACCTGCCTGTCTACCTGCCTGTCTACCTGCCTGTCTATCTATCCGTAAGTACATATACACACTCATAGATATATACATGCATGTATATATGCATGTGTATCTACCTATATATAAACATATATATATAAACATATATATATATATATACACACACAGATGTAGAGAGGGAGAGAGAGAGAGCTAATTCCCGGCGATGCGTTTTGTCCTTGAGCAAGATACTTTATTTCACATTGTTCCAGTCCACTCGGCTGCCAAAAATGAGTAGTACCTGTATTTCAAAAGGCCAGCCTTGTCAAATTCTGTCAAGCTGAATTTCCCTGAGAACGTCTTAAGGGTACGTACACGTGTCTGTGGAGTACTCAGTCACCTGCACGTTAATTTCACGAACAGGCTGTTCCGTTGATCTGATCAATATGAATTTTCTTAGGAGCCATGGGGGCAAAAAATAAAGTCACAAATGAATGAGAATGAGAAAGTAGCCGATAAACAGACGTAAACAAATCTGAATTCGAAACAATCGCGGGACTCGCGAGTGACAACGACGCCTAACGGTAGATATTGGAACTATAGTGCAATATGAGCTCCGAAAGACCGATAAATAAGACAACACAGCTGATTCTAGTGATTTTACGAGTTCAATGTTTGTACATAGACATGCACACACACAACCCAAAGAGGGGGGTCTCTACGCCTCAACACGACCTGCTAAAGATAGTAGAAAACTCTTCCTCAAATCACAACACACTACTATTTTCAAAAGGTGTTATATATATTTGATTAGATAGTCCTAGATACCCAATATGACAGACAGATCACGGCTGGAACGCCTTTGATTACTAGACTCTAAGAGACAAAGCAGCAACAACAACAGCATAATTACTGACTAATTCGAATTAATTTTCAATTAAAAAAAAAAATAGAGCAAGAATTAACGTAAGATTATCCATTTTGAAGCAAGGAGACATTTACTAGGAAGTGCATCCTCAATTCAATCACATCTCTATTCCACCTCTTCTATAGTATCTACCCTCCAGGGGGAATGGAGCGAAAATCCGATCCTGGCGAGATTTGAACTATGAAAGTTAAATGAGTGACGCTTAAGTAATGCTAAGTCATTAAGTACGACTCTATACCATTAATGCATTTCAGAGAATCAATTAATGAATGGTTAATTAAATGTTTCATGGAAAGTTTCAAGAATAATCTACTGCTTCATTTATTTATTGATTATTAATGAGTTCTTAGAGAGGGAAAAAACATTTTTTTAAAATCTAATTATTTCTAGCAGCAGACGATAAATGAGGTATTTACGTCAGCCATATTTTTACCAGGTGGTTTAAGCAGTTCGAGTTGCTGATGTAGACTGTAGTGATGTTAGCAGTTGCTGCTGCTTGTTGTCGCTGTTGTTATTGTTGTTGTTATTCATTTGGCCAATGCCAATCTCCACTTGAACAAGCCGACCTATGATAAAGACGTTCAAGTGGCAAAAATACCGTTTTAATTTTTGTTTGTTTTTACAGAAAATTCGTGTTTTGAAGACCACATAATCTTAGTTCTATATGTCTCTTTCGTCCCTATCTAGAACCGAAGGTAGTAATATGAGGGAGATTTCGCTGCCATTTCCTTCCAACAGGCCAAAGACGTCAAAAGAGTCTTGTCTTGAAAATGCGAAACAGATCAGCGGAGAATTTATTTTCATGGTTGGAGTGTGGAGCTAACGAGAATCAAAAACGAGGCGTTGCTGCTAACAGTAAAGACACGTGACCTAGTGGTTAGGGTGTCGCCCACTTGATCGCAAAATCGTGGTTTCGATCTCTGGACTAGGTGACGTGCTTCAATGCACTCTATTGCAATGAGCTACCCCGTGTCGGACTAGCGTTCCGTTCAGGGGTCAAGGTGCGGTCTTAGGTCACTTATACGCCATGAAAATCGGGCATCCTGCCTTTAGGGTTCTAAGACATGAGACAGTAATGTCCAAGGGTTGATGACGTTGTTACCGCTAATACTTCTCCCATGACCTACGTTCGGAGAAAGAACCAAACATTGTACTGCAAGTTGACGAAACACTCGGCAATTTTATAGCGCTTCCGCCGTTCGGATTCATGTACTTTTGTTGTTATTTATTCCAAGATTAACCCTGACCAAACTGATTTATGAATAAAGCCGTTCTAACCATAACCATCTCATTTTAACGATATATCATCAAGAAAATTATCTTATGCATCCTTCATTTTTTTAAGACAATAATGTCTAATTTGAGGGAGATTTGGCTATCATTTTTATAAAGTCCAGAAACCACATAAAGAGTTACTAATCGGTTCCTGCGAAGAGTGGTGGATTCTTCAGGTAGGTTAGTGTTTTTCAGCGAAATCGTGGCTATGAGGATTGATAGGGGTTAAATATATTTGAGATAGTTTTACAATTTTCAATCATCTTCGATCGCCATGGCAAAGATTGAAGGATCATGAAGACAAAAGCGGGCGAAAGTTGTTTTATAATCTTATCAATGATGAGGGTGAAATTTTCCCAAATAGCTGGTGGGTGGGGCAGTATTACGAAAATTTCGTTTTGGTTAAGAAAAAGGACACAACAAGTACTGCACTCAGATATGATTTGATGCAAACACTCAGCCACACCATTTGACCATCTGCGCTAGGAAGAAATGTATAACACATACCACAATGCCGTGAATAAGATACGAAACTAACAACTGAAAGCCCTGCTGGCTCCCTTTTAGCCACCAACCACCCAGCCATCGACAGATGTCGGAACATAATTAACAATATAGGAAGACCATGATGTGTGAAGTGTAATGTTTGTACGCTACATTTTTGGTTTTGCTTTGTTTTGTTCACACCGTCTCGTCACCGAAGACTTCGTCATTGTATTTGATTGTGTGCTAACAACGTGTGTGAGTAAATCAATTCAAAGAACAAACACTATAACACTGAACTGAGCAGTATTGGTTCCGCATCAGATATTACCAAAGTCGTCAGATTTCTTCACAGTTGTTCACCGTTAAGCATCGCCTCAAACTTAATTAAACACTCAGGATCATATTACTGACCGACTCCGCCCCCATTTCCTACTTTCACTTTCGTTACTACTTTCACTTTTTCCTTCTTTTGCCCTCCACTTCACCCAGGTCCAACTCCTTGTTTGTTTGTTTATTTGTTTCTTTGTTTGTTTACTTTTTCTTTCTTTTATTTATTCTTACATTTCGTCTTACTCTTGTAGTCTTTCTCTTTCTCCTATCGTGCGTAAACCCCCGAATACGCATAAACACATCCACACACAATCACAATAAGAATTACTATTACGATTATTATTATTATTATTATCATTATTATTATTATTATTATTATTATTATCATCATCATCACTATTATCACAATTATTACTATTATTATTACTACTACTACTTTTGTTTTTACTAAGGCTATTATTATTATAATTATCATTGTGATCACCATCATCATCATTTTTATCATTACTACTAATAGTACTACAATTGTTACTACTACAACTACTACAACTATCATTGTTACTACGACCATTATTCTCGTCATCATCATCATCATCATTTATTATTCTTCCTATTATTATTATTATTATTATTATTATTAATATTGTCATCATCATCTTCATCATTACCGCAATATCAACAATACGATCAGGCAAATTAATTACGGCGTTTGTGTTTTCAATGGAACTAGTTGTTTACAAGAGTCTGCCACCATTAAACAGGAAATCACCCAAATTCAACAGTTCCATCAAACAAAATATATTAAATAATCGCAAAAATATTTCAACCTTTCTTTTTTCCATTCTTCCCGTCCACATTTCATCTTTTTGTCTTTTATATTCTTTTTCTATTTAGTTTTTTTTCTTTCATTCGTCTCGGTTCTGAATATTTTTCCTTTCATTTTTATGTTGTTGTTTGTTTAATTCTAAAAAAGAAAATTATGTTCTTCGGTTAAAGGCCCCCAATGTCATCGCTAAAGCTATGACCTTGTGCTTTTATGGGATTTTTAAAAGAAATCTGAGCCAATAATTCAATAACTTGTACAGTTGTGTTACTAATTATTTGCAATATCTTTTGATACGCGATTTATATTACAAAAAAGCTTTGTATATATTATGCTGTTCCGTTGGGATCAACAAAAAAAGTACTCCATCGAGTGAGAGAAAAATATCATTTAATAAACACAAGATTTAAGTGTGAGCTACGGTTAGCTCCATGTCTCAAATAATACAGCGGACGACAACTTTGCATAGCATGTCGTGTACGTGTATTTTCAAGCGATCGTTCAGGCTCAAAATACAACATGGCTGCTCTCCACTTTCGCGTTTTCTCTCTTTTTTTTTCTCGCTTTTTCTTTGGTTCTCTCTTTTTCTCAGAGAACAGTCATGTTGTATTTTGAGTCTGAATGATTGTCCAATAGTACCTGGCACGCTATACAAGTTTGTCCGACTATCCGGCTAGTGTATTATCGAATGCATGACAACTTATAGAACCTCGCAGTTAAAACATGTTTATACTTAATGATAATGATTATATATACATATGTTCGTTTGTATATTTTTTATGTAATGTATCAATCTTTATATAACAGTATATAAATATTGAAGAACAATATTTAAATGGAATTATTTACAGAGATGTGTGCGCTTCGTGATCCATTATTCTCAAAAAGAATTATTTCATGTTCTCTCGTAAGTTTATGAAATTCTGTGTGTGTGTGTAGATAGCTATAACTTGGAGTAGCACAGAACCGAATCGTTAGTTCACTCACACGTGTGTAAATATAAATGTGTGTGTATATGTACGTATGTATATTACGAATCGAGGTGTAGGAAGAAAGTTAGCTTCAAGCAATCTGTAGCGAATATTAAAAAAAAACTTTCAGAGACAAATGTGGTTTATTGAGACGGAAAGTTGTGGATTTTTTTCTTTTAACGAAAAACGATGAGCTGACAAAAAGTTCTTTTTATATTCTTCGGTAGGCAACCAAGGTTGCCGAGTGTGCGTAAAAGAATACAAGAGTTACGGAAATCTGGGCTACATATATTCTGATTGAATCATTGTGTCAACATTTACCTCCTTGCGACAATGTAGGCTTTAATCTAATCAAGATATCCTTGGCCTGAAGAGTAGCCAGCGGTATACACCTCACTTGGATTTTACTACTTCTGAGGTTCCATTTGCAAAGAAACATATATAGCCCAGATTTCCCATACTCTATTCCATAACTCTTATATATATATATATATATATATATATATATATATATATATATATATACGAACACATACGATTGTGTGTGTGTGAATATATATATATTAAATGAAATACAGACAATCAGACAGAAAGGTCTGATGACGTACGCATTGTCAGAGTACGGTGAAGTTGATTATTTGAATCGGCTTATCACAGTTTGACAGCTTGCAGTATATAATAAACACAATATATATAATATAATATACAATATAATATAATGATTGAAATCCTTAAGACGATGAATATTTAACGGTGGATAGAATTGCTAATTAATAATAAAAAAAAAAGTCAGGGGGCAAGAAGAGAAAGGAAGGGACAGAAAGAAGAGGAGGAGGGATTTTATTGAAGAAAGATGAATGTAGGGAGCTAGAAGGTTTAAGGTCTCCATGACTTCGCTTTATGTATTAATACACACACTCGTGCACGCACACATACATACATGCATGCATGCATACATGCCCATATATATATATATATATATATATATACATACATAGAATGTATGTGCGTAATATGTGCAGTATGTATGTATGTGTGTGTGTATGTATGTATGCATGTATGTATATACGTAGGTGTGCGTATATAGTTTAACTACCACTAGTGCGTGTGTGTGTTTATGAATAAGTATGCATGAATATGCGCACACATCAGTGTATGGCATATTTATATATACATATATATATATAAACGAGGGAGTGGAGCAAAAGTGTGTGTGTGTGTGTGTGTGTGTGTGTGTGTGTGTGTGTGTGTGTGTGTGTGTGTGTGTGTGTGTGTGAGAGAGAGAGAGGGAGAGGGAGAGAGGGAGAGAGAGAGACGGCCCCGTTAATTAAAAAAGGGGATTAAGACGCGACTAATCTTAGTTTCAAACAAGCAGCTGTGGTTGTTTGAAGAATCAAGATAATGAAACAAGCTTGAGTGATAGACTGGCGGGCTGGACGGCTGGATGGCTGGTGGGCTGGTTGGCTGGACGACTGGCTTTGTGTGTTTGTCTGTCTGTCTGTCTGATTGGGTTTAATATTGACCTGTACTGCTTGAACCTCGTCCGTGCAGAAGACGGTTTTAGATGCAGCGGACATTCTTTTCCACTCTAGGCACAAGGCCGGTAAATTTGGAGGGGGGGGGCAGTCGATTAGATCGGCCCCATTCCACAACTGGTACTTAATTTATCGACCCCCCCCCCCGAAAGGATGAAAGGCAAAATCGACCTCGGCGGAATTTGAACTCAGAACGTTATTGTCATCATCTCGACCATCCTCATCACAGTAACAGTCGTAGTTATCATCGTCGTCATCGTCGTCATCACCATCATCATCGTTGCGTATGTCAACTTCATTCTTATCAATTTCGCCTTTATCCTCATCCTCATCCTCATCCTCATCCTCGTCATCGTCATCGTCGTCGTCGTCATCATCGTTATCCTCATCGTCTTTGTTGTCATTTCTATTGCCTAAGTATAACAATCTTCGTAATCAGTATAATCGTCATCACCATCACCATCATTATCAACCTCGTCGCCATTTTCATCACTATAGCCGCCATCGTCATCGCCATCATCTTCACCATTGCCCTCTTCCTCTTCCTCCTCCTCCCCATCATCACCACCTTCACCATCACCGTCATTGTCATCACCGCTGCCGCCATTATCGTCGGTGACAACGTCACCACCACCAACCCGATATTCTGCATCGTCATCATCATGGCTGCCGCCGCCACCTCCGCCATTGTCCTCGTTTCCAGCTGTCAGGTTAGAACTAAGATGGATGCTAACTGTCGTCAGGAATGACTCACGGAGACAGTCATTAAATAGTTTCACAGCATCCGTCAACATCGTCTGAAGGAAGAGCACGGAGAGGAGGAGGAGGAGGGGGAGAGAGTGACAGGTGCGGAGGGTTTAGTTTAAAGGGGCTGGCAATAATAGGGAGCAGGTTGTAATAGGGAACTGGTAGTAATAGGGATCTAGTGTGACACTTAAATAAACGAATCACTGATCCTAGATTTAATTTGGTAATGGCCCCTTCTTTCCAACTTGATGATTTATGGCGGACAGATATAATAACACGCCAACAAAAGCTACACCTTATTTGTAGGTGTGTGTGTGTGTGTGTGTGTGTGTGTGTGTGTGTGTGTGTGTGTGTGTGTGTGTGTGTGTGATGGGGATATTTATGACGGACAGATACAATATGTCAACAAATGCACATTGTATTCATGTGTGTGAGGGTGTGTGAGTATGTACATGTGCAATATGCCTCTAGGTACGTTTGTATATGTGTGTGTGTATTTGCGAGTGTGTGTGTGTGTATATATATATTTGTGCGTGTATTTTTGTATGGCGTGTGTTTTATGTATATATGTGCAAGTGTGTGTATTTGTGTAGCTGTGTGTTTGTGTATGTAGTTCTGTGTGTGTTTCTGCTTTGTATGTAATAGCCGTTTGCATGTGTGAGTGTATGTGCCTGCATATGTTTGTATGTTTGTGTACGTGTGTTATCTTGTATCCGTGTTGTGACCGCTTGTGGCAGCTTTGGAGGACCACTCTCTTCAGCGTCTGTATGAGCGAGAAAACATTAAATGACATGCTGAGCTTGAAGGTGATGGTAGAAATAATAATAATAATAATAATAATAATAATCCCTTCTAATGGAAGCACAAGGCCTCAAATTTGGGGGAAGTGATTAAGTCGATTACATCGACCCCAGTGCGTAACTGGTACTAATTTTACCGGCCCCGAAAGGATGAAAGGCAAAGTCGACTTCGGCAGAATTTGAACTGGGCTCCATATAAGATTTTGTTGTTACAATTTATCCACAATAAATTGGTTATATTTTTACAATACCAAAAATATTTTAACAATTCTTAGTATAATTCCTAATAATATTTAATTATAAAAATACTATAAGATTTTTTTTTACAGATGGAAAAGATTTGAGGGTCCACACGAGTAAAATAGGAATCAAAAAGGGTCAAAATTTAGAAAAATGGTTGAGAACCATAGGGCTACACAGACAGCTTAACAGACAAATGAATAAACAGGGAAGAATCATACAGTTCTGATACTGAACTGGTCTTTAACCACTCTGAAAGGTTAGACTGACAGGCAGATACGCAGCAGACAGACAGTTAGACAAACAGACGATAGATAAATGGAGATAGACAGACGACAGATAGACAGATAGAAGAACCAGCCCAGGTAGTGGGTTGGAACTTTATCTTATCAACGCTAGAAGGTTAAAAGGTAAAGTTGACTACGTCGTGATTTGAACTCAAGAGTACGGAGAAGCGGAACAAATAACGCAAGGAAATTTCTCCGACGTTCTAACGACCCCAGCTATAGAATTACGGTTGATGTATGGCATTGGATATCAAGAAATTTATAAGTTACAGTTAGTAATGTAGCCACTTGTGTACATAAGACTGCTGAATGTACTGAACAAAAGATATTTTTGTATTTATTACATTTCAATATGGCCGCCAATACAATCTTTCGTGATCACGTGTTACACCATCATCAAGATTAAAATCTTTTCTCTTTCCATGTAGGAACAAAAGAAAGGAACAAACTCGCAAACACACATATACATACAACACTGCCGTAATACATTCAGTGAAAGAAACCGACAAACATCCAAGAATACATACACATAGATATACATGCACTCAAAAGCGAGCGTATACATATATGCGTGCATAGTTACTGACACACATACATATGTACATACACACGTCATGCCTTAAAAAGAAAAAAAAAAGTAAGACCGCCATGTTCTCGTTTAATGTTAAAACCAACAAAAGCCAAGCAATAAAAAGTACTGGAACAGGAAAATCTCTGAAAGGGATTTTTGCCGAGCTTTATGGTGATTCTTTTACGATGATCTCCGAATAAAATGGGAGAAAAAGAGAGAGAGAGAGGGGGAGAGAGAGAGAGAGAGAGAGAGAGAGAGAGACAGAGAGAGACAGAGAGAGAGAGAGACAGAGAGAGAGAGAGATAGAGAGGGAGAGAGAGAGAGACGGGGTGGGGAGAGGGAGAAAGAAAGAAAGACAGAGGGAAAGTGAATGGTGAAAATGATAATGATAACGATGATGATGATGGTGGTGACGATGATGATGATGATGAGGAGGAGGATATCAAGCCTTTATTCTGCTGGTAGAAACAGCAACATCACCACACACCCATACGCAGACACACACACACACACACACATACACACACACATACACACACACACACACCGCTACATCTGAGACGTGGACAAACAAAGAAATACCTCCCACCTCGAGAAATATGCACACAACAACAGTAACAACAACAGCAGCAAAAACAAAAGTCACAGTAACAAAAAAAAAAACGACAACGGCAACAGTGGATCAACGTGTAAGTCTCTACTGGTCACTAGAAATAGCAGCTTAATCTCTTTCAAATCAAATTCCCTACCGTGTTAAAAAATAAAAATTCACATTTGATAACGCAGTCTGGAAAAAAGACGAGACGGTCATGGATGGAATGTCTTTAATCTTATAGATCTGCTTCTTGGTGATTGATTATTCCATGTTGATAACTATCGATTTCTGAATAGTACATTCTGCCGAATCAACACCAAGATAGCACTGGTACTTCTATTATAGAACCGAAAGAGAAAAGAAAACAAAGTTAACCCGAACCCATTTGCTTCCAATTTAGGTACAAGGCCAGCACCTTTGCGGGGAAAGGATTCGCCGATTAAATAGAATGTGTTGAAGCATATTCTGTCGTGTCTGGAGAGAGTCATTCTCTTTTGGTGCCTTATAATTTAACACACTCACCGGTAACATTTCTACTTATTTTTTTTATATTTTTCTAAACTATTGAAAAGGTGGCAAGACGCACTAAAAGAGAATGACTCTCCCCAGACACAACAAATATTAAAATATTTTACATTTCTATACTAATACATATGTAATATAAACTACATAATTGAAGTGTATAATTTATAAATTTATGAATGTATGTATGTATTATGTATGTATGTAGATGTTTGTATGTAAGAACGAGTTGCATCATGTTCACAGGCAAAGTACCGTTCTTAGTTCAAGACAATCTGCCAACATCATTATGGTAAACATGTGTGAATTTCATCAGAAGATTCTATCTCGTTTTGTTGGAATCTGAAATTAAATATGGCTGATTATTTTTCGATAACAAAAAGGTCAGGCAAGTGAAGTTTTATAACAATACGTGTATATGTGTGTTTGTGCATGCGCGTGTGTATGTGTGTGTGTGTAGGTGTGCGTGCATGTGTGTGTCTGTGAAACTGCATGTAAATATATACATGTGTACGCATGTTACATGTGAGTGTAAACATTTTGTCA
>NC_142940.1:5736210-5741210 GCF_046866305.1 Octopus bimaculoides | reverse complement strand
TTTCTGCCTGACAACTCTTAAACAAAATGAAAGCAATATATTACGACGACGAAAGTTGTAAAAAGTTTTGAAGTTTTAATAAATTTAAATGAATAAAGTCATGTGAAACGTTGGAATAGGCATATTATATAAAGGAAAAATCCTGAATGAATTTATTTTTGCGAAAAAAATTACAAAAAAAGGACAAACTATACATAATACTACTCTTTTCATACAAACAATTAATAGCGAAAATTCAGAAACGAAAGTTTGCGGAACATCAGGGTTAAATTTAGGGTTTAGTGTTGAGGCTTATGGTGAGGATTATGCTTTAGGATTAAACTTAGGATTTAGGATTGGCGTTTAGGGTCAGCCCGACCAGTGGATGACTTGGAACTAATCAATTAGTAACATATTTTTAGTGAACATTTTTCTAAAACTTTTGTAGAACATGTGAATAACAAAATCGGATTCAGCGTGAAAAATTATACCAATATACCAAATTTGAAATTTTTCACAGTCTTAAAATTTCAGACACCATGACAGCAACAAAAAAAGACCATTTAGTTTTTCTGTATGATAAAAAAAAAATGCAGAACAAACGTTCGAATTGGCTTGTAAACAATTTAAAAAGGAAAAATCCTCAATGGAATTTTTTTGCGAAAAATTACAAAAATAATAAACTGTACGTTATTTTATTACAATAGTTCAGTTCATGTAAACAATTAATCCTTGTTCTTGTAGCGAAAATTCAAAAGCGAAAGTTCAGAATATAGGTACATAGTGGACGTAACAGTTCTAAACAGACAACAGCTTGGTTTGTTGCTATGGAAACAAGCATCAATATGTCTGTGGTTACCATTGGCTGAAAGTACCTAAACTTTGCAAACTTTAAAAGTTATTAACATTATATCTATTAATTTATGTTAAAAATGAATTTCCTTTCCATAATTAGCATATAAAACTACATCAATACACCAAATTTGAAATCAGTTGGAACAAAATTAAAGGATCCAGAGAAAGAAGTGTTGATCACGGTTAGAATGTTTTTTAACTTTTGTTAGCTTAACTAAGGCTAACTTGGGACAACTAACAACAATACGCGTGTGCGCGCGCACACACACACACACATACGCACACACACTACGATTATCATCAACGTGCTGCTTTCTAGGATCCATAACACGATCCTAATTGAAGTGTTGATTTAGTAGCCTTATTTGAGGCGGTGGTGGTGGTGGTTACTGTGATTATCGTGTTGGTGATGGTAACTGTAGTAGATTATAATGGTAGTGGGAGAGAGAGAGAGAGAGAGCGAGGCGGAGAGAGAGAAAGAGAGAGAAAGAGTCTCTTTGCAGTGATTATTCTTGATTCATTGAATGCCTTGGTACACACAAGAGAAATTTGTAACAATAATGTTAAAATAACAATTGGTTTTCAACAAGAAAAAAGAAAACAAAATACGCAAAAAATAAGATATATAAAGAATCAATATTTGGTTTTATTTTTCACTGAAAATTATTCACCCTATTTTTCTTTATCATTCCCCTTCATTCATTCTTCTTGCTTGTTTGTTGTTTTTACGGAATGGGGGTGGAAAGAAGCTTTTAAAATCAGTATGTTTGCTGACACTATTAGGAAGCCATCTTTCCTGTGCTTAGATTTTCCTCCTGTAGCCTGTTGTTCGCCATCTGCAGTTTAGTGAGTGATTCCGCTGTCGTCAGATTAAAACATGTATCTAAGTCTCTTTCTATCTGAATCTATAAATAACTGTAAAATTGTATTTTAATACACGTAAGCAAAAATTCTTCTTCATGTTAGTGCATGAAAATTGTTTGTTTTTTCTAAAATTCTTGTTTTCAAAATGGCGAATAAGAAACTAGAGCTTGGAAATGAAATTAGTGAACGAGAATGGTGTATGAGGTGAAGTAGAGTGGGATGTAGGGGAGGGGGCGAAGAAGAGATGATTGAAAGCAGAATCTTTGCAAAATAACACAAAACTATCATATATAATGTTTACTAAGAGTAACCTTTATTTTCAGCTATTGTTACATGCATGCAAACATGAATTCACACACATCATTTGCGCGTAATCACACATACACACGGGAATATGGCAACACAATGGTTAGACACGCATACACAAGCAGTCTCGCTCGTAATGGGAGTTATAATATCGCCCTAAGGAAAGAAGAGAAGAGAAAGACGGATACACAGAGAGGATGTTAGGAGAGATTTAAATAATAAAGCTAAAACGAAAACTGTGAGTAAGAGTCAAAAAGTGAGAAAACATGTTTAAGTTCGACATTTCATTCACACGAGCAAACAGTAGCACACACACACACACACACACACACACACACACACACACACACACACAGAATCGCATGAACACATGCGCAAAAGGTCGCTAGTATGTATGTACGTGTGTGTGTGCGCGTGTATATACATATATATATATTTATATATATATATTTATATATATATATATATATATATATATATATATATATGGGTGCAGGAGTGGTTGTATGGTAAGAAGCTTGCTTCCCAACCACATGGTTCCGAGTTCAGTCCCACTGCATGGTAACTTGGGCAAGTGTCTTCTACTATAGCCTCGGGCAGACCACAGCCTTGTGAATTGATTTGGTAGACGGAAACTGAAAGAAGCCCGTCGTGTATATATATATATATATATATATATATATATATATATACAGTTATTAGTGATGGATTATCAATCAAGGCAAAACACTTTCTAAGCTCTTTGTTAGTACAACAGCCTAACAATGTAATAATAGTGTTTAGATTAGTAAAGAACTCCAAGTCTTCTTGTGATAAGATCCGAGGTTATATTTCATCGACATTCTACATTGTAAATCCATTGTTGTGTTCCAGCCCTGTTTTGCATAGATAGATAGATAGATAGACATTGATAATTGTGTGTATGTGTACAGACACACACATATATATACAGCAATGCATACGTTACATACATCAGTCACCCCCAGCACACATACACACGCGCACACACACACATTTGCAGCTACACTTACAAAAATCAATTACCCCAGTTGACCTTCAAATAAAAAACACCACTATAAGTTGTTGTTGCTGTTGTTTCTGTTTTGCTTTTTTTTTTCTCATTCCTATTAATTTTCAAATTTCCATCTTAAAACACGATCCATTTTCATTTAAAGATATATATTTTAAGACCAACAAACTCTGTTGTTGACAATAATATGCACATACACATATCCACAAGAACATACACACGCGCATACACATATACACGAAAACTTACACACGCGCATACACATATCCACAAGAACATACACAAGCGCATACACATATACACAAGAACATACACACGCGCATACACATATACACATGAACATACACATACACCAAACAGATTAGCAGAGAAAACAACTAATAGAAATGGATCAACTTTGCCTTTAATCCTTTCGGGATCGATAAAATAAAGTACCAGTCATGTGCTGGGGTCGATATAATCGAATTACCGCCTCCTGTCAAATTTGAAGATCTTGTACCTAAACTAGAAAAACAGAAACCATTTTAATATTTATATTCCGAGTTCAAACCCCACCGAGGTCAAATTTGCCTTTGGTTCTTTCCGGACCGATAATTTCCAGTATTGGTATTAGTCAAATACTAGAAGCGATGATATCGACTTAGCCCCTCCCCTCAACATTGCTGGCCTTGTGCCAAAATTAGAAAGAATTAGTAGTAGTAGTAGTAGTAGTAGTAGTAGTATTGAGGCAGTGGGCTGGGAGAATCGTTAGCAGGCCGAGCAAAATGCTTAGCGGCATTTCGTTCGTCTTCACGTTCTGAGTTCAAATTCTGCCGAGGTCGACTTTGCCTTTCATCCTTTTGGGGTCGATTAAAATTACCAGTTACGCACTGAGGTCGATGTAATTGACTTAATCTCTTTGTCTGTCCTTGTTCGTCCCCTCTATGTTTAGCTCCTTGTTGGCAATAAAGAAATAAATTATTATTATTATTATCATTATCATTATCATTATTATTATTATTATTATTATTATTATTATCATTATTATTATTATTATTATTATTTATTGTCTCAACGAGGCTTGTACCTAAATCAGAAACATTATTTATTTACGTTCTGAGTTCAAATATCGTTATCGTCAAGCTTGCCTTTCACCCTTTCAGGGTCGGTAAAATATAAATAACAATCAGGTTGATATCATCGACCTACCCCCACCCCACACCCACCCAACTTAAAATTGCTAGCTTTGTGTCTTAATCGCAAACCATTATTTATATAGGGACAAAATCAATGGACGATCTTTTCCCTTGATATATATGCCTAAAGAAGCCCCAATCAGTAACATGTGTTTCAGATTAGAATTTTAATCCGGGATTAGCGTTTTATTGAGCTCTTTGTAAACTCTTGGTAAGATCTTTATTTGTTTGTTTATTTCATTGAAGACAAACTATGGCAGGAACAGATGGTTCGATAGAAAAAAAAAAGAGGCTCTGATCCTGACACTTTTCCTTTCCACTCAACATCCTCATTATTCTTCTCTGTCTCTCTCTCTCTCTCTGTCTTTTTCTCATTTTTTTTCTCTATCTCTCTCCTCCGCTCTCGTTTTCCACTCTCTCTACTCTTTACCTATCTCCCATTCTCTACATATCTCTATCTGTCTACTCCCTCATTCTACCCTCTCTCACTAAGCTCTTTCTTTTCTCTCTCTCTCTTCCTCTCTCTCTCCCCCTCTCTCTCTATTGGCTCTCTCTTTCTCACTCTCTCTTCCCACTCTCTCTCAAATAGTAAAGCCAACCAACTGCTATATAGTGTCTTCAAGATACTTTTATCGCACTCTGCAACCCTCCTCCCGTGTTCCTCTCTCTCCCGCTCTCTTTCTCTCTCCTTTCCTCTTCTCTCTGTGTACTTCTCCCTCTCCCTCTCTCTCTTTCTCTCTCTATATCCACCTATCTACTTTTCTGCATTCACCTATCTGTCTATCTTTCTG
>NC_142940.1:5728710-5731210 GCF_046866305.1 Octopus bimaculoides | reverse complement strand
AGAGAATGGGGGAATGAAAGAATGAAGGGATTAGAGAATAGAGGGGAAGGAAAAATGGAAGAAATGAAAGAATGATGAGAATGAGAGAATGAAGGAAGTTAAGGAATGGAGAGAATGAGATAATGGCGGGAATGAAAGAACGAAGCAACTAAAAGACTGGAGTAAACGAGGGAGTGGTTGGAACGAGGGAATAAATGAAGTGAGAGTATGAGAGAATGAAGCAAATTAAGGGACAGTGGGAACGAGAGAATGGAGCGAATAAAAGAATGAAAATATTGTAGCAAAATTGAAAATAAAAGTGTGAATGAACGAATGGAAGAAGTATGAAGGAATGACAGATCGTTGTGTGAAAGAAAATAAGAAGGAAAATGGAGAGGGGTGGTTGAAAAGATATGAATGAAATCTGGAGAGACGAGAGATAAAGCGGAAGTTGAATAAGGAAGGAAGAAGTGAAAGAAAGGAAAAAAAGTAAAGGCATAGATAGATAGATAGATAGATAGATAGATAGATAGATAGATAAGATATATATATGCACCAGACAGAGAAGGAGATACATACATACATACATACATACAAAAATACCCTCATGTTGACGTTGAAATTCCACTGAAGTGGCCTTGGGTTTAGGTTAGAAACCGGCTCTTTCTCTATAGGCAAGAAATCTTGAAATAAAATTGAGCAATGACATACATACATATATATATATATATATATATATATATATATATATATTAGACAGAGTGAGATAATAAATCCAAGGCTGTGAGGGGTTTTCAGGACATTTATAATGAAATAGTCTTACAGCTGTTTCAGGGATATTACGGACATCCCTTCATCAGAGACCACACACACACACATAGGAAGACAAAATGAATGAATGACAAAGAAAATAGATGAAAAAGCGGTTAAAAGTGGAAAAAAGAAAGCTACAGGCATGGGCACAGCCATGGCTCTGTGATTAAGAAGATCGCTTTGCAACTATGGGATTTCGGGTTCAATCCCACTACGCGGCACCTTGAGCAAGTGTCTTCTACAATAGGCTCAGGCTGGTCACCGCCTTTTAAGTGGATTTGATAGACAGAAACAGTGTGGATTTGGTCGATTGAATCCTTCAAGGTGGTGCTCCAGCATGGCCGCAGTCCAATAACTGAAACAAATAAAAAAAAAGTAAAGGGTAAAGGAATAGAGAGATGGGGGGAATATTTGGAAGGAAAGAGGAAAGAGATAGAAAGACAAGAAGACACACAGACAGACAGGAAAACACACGCACAGAGAGACAGGGAGGCGGACAGGAAGACATACAGACAGACAGGAAAACAGACACGCACGCGCAGAGACTGACTGGGAAACACGGAGACAAGAAAGGCAGGGAATAAAAATGAATGAATGAGAAAAGCTTGAAAGAAGAAGAAATTGCAGATTTGAAAGGAAAAAGCTAAAGCAAAGGAATAATTAATTGGAAGAATAAGGAAACAGGGAAGGAATGAAATGAAGGAAGAATGAGGGTGGGTGGAAGAAGAATGAACGAGTAAAAAGAAGAGGAAGAAGGTAAAAGAGAAAAAAGAAAGAGGAGAGAATAAGCGAGAAGGGGGAGGGAAAAGGTGATTGTAGGATAGCACGAGAGAAGAATGAGCGGGAAAAAAAGGAAGGAAGGAGTAAAGTGAAAGAAAGAAAGGAAGAAGTTTAATAGCTTCTTTTCTAAAAAGAATTATTTTTGTTGCGGGAAGGGAAGGAGTCGTGCCTTTGCAACAAATTATTTATTATTCATAGAATTATGGAAGATGGAAGACATAAATTATTTCGTGATTGTTGTTGTTGTTGCTGTTACTGTTGGTGGTGGTGGCGGTGGTGGTGAATGTGATAGTATTGATGGTAGTGACTGTGGCAGGAGCTGTTGTTGTTGTTGTGGCTGTAATCGTGGTGGTGGTGGTGGTGGTATTTGATTTGTTTGTGATGTTGTTGTTTTTGTTGCTGTTGTTATTGTTGTTGTTAGGTTCATTTGGCATTTTCCTTAGGGCTTGCATCTCTGTTCCACAACATATTTCAAACTAGCCCCCACCTCCTGTGATACTGACACTGAGATATTTTATAGACGCAGCAGCAGCAGCAGCAGCAGCAGTAGTTGTGATTATTGTCGTTGTTGTTGTTGTTGTTCTGATTTAATCCCTGATCGACCCTCACTCATAGTAAAAAAGGTATTGATTTCCAATCGTGGCAATCCTGTTGTTTCCCCATCTGCAGGAATCGCAGGACGACATGTCTACCAAATGCGTCCTTCTTTTAAGATTGTACAGAGTGATTTGATGACAGTTTAGCTGTTAGATTCAGCAAGTCTAGCAACCACTTTGAGTCTACCCCCTCTCCCCGAAGTGGTGGTGTAGCGTCTTATTTCGCTCTGTGACGCGGTGTTGTGTCGCTATGTTGTTTTTAATATCGAATGTACAGGCCGTAGTATATTGTGGTATATGGTATTTTGATGCTTTGCTCTCGGTCAAAACAC
>NC_142940.1:5721210-5723710 GCF_046866305.1 Octopus bimaculoides | reverse complement strand
ACCACAACTGCTGCTGCTGTTGCTACTACTACTACTATTACTGATGTTGCTGCTGTTGCTGTTACTACTACTACTACTACTACTACTACTACTACTACTGTAGCCGTAGCAGCAACGGAAATATCAACAGCAACTTTAACAACAACAACACGAAAGAGGTAAACACCTCCGAAAGAAAAAGATAACGATTACAACCCGATGCCTTTGCATGCTCTGCTAGAGATAGCAACCTGATAATATCTAACATCTTAAATAAGGGAAGGGCGTAGTATAGTCAAACGCACTACTAATTTTTACGTGGAACACATTGACAGTGACGTCAAAGTTTACGCTTACTATCCATGATCAAGTAAGAACAGTCTGATGACGGTTGATAAACCGAAACTACGCAGTCACGGTCCGTCTTTATCTTGTAGAAATTAAAAAATATGTACTTTACTAAAATGTATTTAGTGGTCCTTCAGTTCAATGTCAAGGGACCAGGAAACTATGCTGGGCCTATGAAGGACGTTTGTTCTCAGCCGTCTGGACTATTGCTCTCAACTGTGGTCAGCTTACAGTGTTGGATTAATAGTAGAACCTGAGGCGATTCAGCGATACTACACGAGGAAGGTTGCATCAATGGAACAGCTAAGCTACTGGGAGAGACTGAAAGAGCTACGGCTCTACACCTTGAAGCGAAGACGGGAGAGGTATGCAGTGATACATGTGTGGAAGATACTGGAGGGGCTGGCACCAAACTTTGGAATTGATAGTTATACCAGACCTCAAATTGGACGTCATTGCACTGCTCCAAAAGTCCTAATTATCCCATCTAAAGTGAGGACCATGTGCTGCAATAGCTTGGGATTCGAGGGCCCACAGTTACTTAAACATCTGAAGGATCTCCATAGAGATGCTTTCAAGAAACAATCTGACCTCCTATCCAAGATCCCAGATGAACCAATATCAAGGCAGGAAACACAAAAGAGGGCAACAGTGTCGAACTCCCTCTTTCACCCAAATCCAATCACATAGAATTGGCCTGTCAAAAGGTGATTACACTGGCGGTGCCCCAGCATGGTCACAGCCTTAGGGCAGGAACATATAAACGAATAATTCTATTTATATACAACGTAACATAGAAACAATTAATATACAGGCGCAGGAGTGGCTGTGTGGTAAGTGGCTTGCTTACCAACCACATGGTTCCGGATACAATGATAGATAGATAGATAGATAGATAGATAGATAGATCATACCGACGATGGCGTTTTAGATGGTGATGCCAATGGTGAAGGGTATGGGTGCTGGTAGTTAAACTAATTTTAATGTGACGGTAATGGTTTCAAACAGATATTAGGAAGGTGATGATGATGATGATGATGATGACGACGGTGGCGGTGGTGATGGTGGTGGTGCGTTCTTGTTTTCATGTCCTGTCAAAATTGCCGATGTTTGCATTCACGAAATAAAAAGCACAAAAATAAAAGTTGAAAGGAACGAAATCAGAAGTGGGGGGAACAAGTCGCGGGGGAGTGGGGAGTGGGTGCCCAGTGATGACTGGATTTACCTTTTGTTTGTCTCGTTCTTTGATCTGATTTCAGTTCACTTTTGTCATTGTGTTGTTGTTGTTGTTGTTGTTGATACTGCTGTTGTTGATGTTTTCAATAGTCAAAGTCTCTTATTATCAGAATGCGATAACCAATTCTATAATTCTAAGATTCAGCAATTCCGTTATTCTAAGATATTTTGATTCGTTAATAGCTATTCCGAAACATGATTACGTAAAGACTAGAAGAAAACAAAAACAAAATAATAAAAATAATAACAAGAACTACAATAATGATAATAATAATAATAATAATATAACTACTTAAATAAATCAAGAAATAAATTGTTTCTGTGACACTTTTGATGTCTAAAACATCAAACATGCTGCCATAGTGTTGTTCTTGAGAAAAAAATGCACCAAATTAAAGAAAATAATATTTGAAAGAATATATAAAAAAAACATATATATATATATATATATATATATATATATATATATATATATATATATATATATATATATATATATATATATATATATATATGCAAAATGACAGCCATGTTCCTCCCTCCCCATCTATAACTACAGCACACACACATACATGTATATATACATACACACACAGAGAGGCATACACGCACACACAGGTATACATACAAACACAGACATATGTTTACACACTTCAATTCGAATACTCATTTCTGTTCTTTTGTTTTGTTTTGTTTTTTTAATTTTCTTTTGTGAGCTTCTGTACAATGTTCATTATTGGCTGGGTTTTGTATCAGAAAAGAAATCTGCTGAGTTTAATATCTAATATTGTTTTGAAATTTTGTAATCAACGAAAATAACACCTTCATCTTACCTGTACATTAGAGTTCTAATACAGGAAGGTGAGAAACCTTTACCGTATTACACTCAAACTCGCTGAAGAAGGGACATTGAAAAAGCCGTTATTTGCTTCGCGTC
>NC_142940.1:5713710-5716210 GCF_046866305.1 Octopus bimaculoides | reverse complement strand
TTGTACTAACCAAACATATTGAGACCCATACGGCACCGATACCGACGTTCACACAGACACCTCGCCTACCTTGTCATCATGTCATATCAAAGCGTGTCATCAACAGCTGGAATCAGAGATAATAATGCATTCTTAGGACAACGAGTTTGCAATCAAATTTCTTTCCAGGAATTTGTCTTTGGTTTTATTGCAAGAAATAAAACATAATCTCAGAATGCCAACCATAATCTTGAGTCTGCTTTTCAGACTCTACAGGTAATTATTTTTCTTCAGATACAAGAGGATTATATATATATATATATATATATATATGTGTGCATAATATATATATATATGTATATATATATACATATATATATATATATATATATATATATATATATATATATATATATATATACATACATATATATATATATATATATGTACGTATAAATACATATATATATATTGTTAAATTTATACATGCATAGAAGGATAGACACACTCACACACGCACGCACACACGCACACACACATACACACACACACACACACACTGACAAATAAACAGACACGTAGTTACTGTTCTTACAGTTCTTTGGTCTTTCTCTCATCAAATTGTCTTTTCCTTTTGTTTTGCGTATTTTGTTTCCCTTTTCTATTTCTATTTTTTTTCTTTTGAAGTTCTTCTAAGTCTGAGAATCAATAACCATTAAATAAAATCTACTTCTACAATGGAAGATATTTGTGTTTCATACACTGACTGTCGTCCCAAAACCGAGGCTCGATTTCAAAGTAGAATGGCAACCACATTTTATTACACCACAATTGTACAAAGATTAACACTTAAATAGAACTAGGGGTTAGCTTTGAGTCTTTGAGATACCCCCTCTCTCTCTCTCTCTCTCTCTCTCTCTCTCTCTCTATATATATATATATATATATATATATATATATATATTATATATATATATATATATATATATATATATATAATGTGTGGCAAATGAAAGACAGAAGATGGAATATACGAGAATTTATTATAAACCACGACAATTGTTTCGACACATCGAGCATTGATTCCTCTTGGGTAGGATACTCAACAACTGGTTCAGGAGCCTCCGGTGGTGCAGATGTATCTCGTCGGGTGATAAATAAATACAACTCGTTAAAATTACTATTCCGTGATTTAACCTTCCGTTTTGTAGAGAGAAAAGCAGCCAGACAGAGGAAATATCTTTATTTATATAGAAGATAAAAATTAAATCACACGGAAATGCCGCGAAACATTTTATCCAGTGGGCCAATAATAACTATACAAATATTTAAGAATTTCAGCATTTCATCAGCAACAGATTCCACCAATAAAACACATATACTTTCCTTTAATATTTGCGTTCAACTTGCTCAATACGTACCTAAGATACCAACATGAATTCGCATCTCCTGCTCAAAACACAATTCTTTAGTCTTCATTGCTAATTTTTATAATTCGCAATTCACCTTTAAAATTTTGTTATATTTCTAAAACAAACCTATATCTTACAAGTTTCATAAATCAATCTTTTTTGTCTTCTTCCTATAATTCACGTGAATATTTTGTATGAACAGAAAAAAATGGTTTGAGATCATTATAACAGTTTTGTTTTGGATTGTATGTATGTATGTATGTATGTATGTATGTATGTATGTATGCATGCATGCATGTAGATAGACAGATAGATAGATAGATAGATAGATAGATAGATAGATAGATAGATAGATAGCTGTATCATACATGAATTATATATTTGATTTGAATTTGAACTTTAAAATATACGAAGATGTGTTCATAATGAAAGACATTCTGAAACAATTGTCTGCATGTGGTATATGCAGTGGTAAAGAAAATCTGTATCGAGACAATAAATCAAAATATATTCATAATACACATTGAAATATATGTGTGTGTGTGTGTGTGTGTGTGTGTATACACATACACACACATATACTCATTCTTAAATACGTACAGATGGTACAGTTTGTAATATGGAAATGGAAATAATATAACATAAAATGTGTAGAATACGTATGTGTATATATATATACATGTGTGTATTTGTGTTGTGTGTATGCTTTTAGCAACCAACAATGCTTATTAACGTCACCACCAACAGAAACAAGAGGCATAGCAGCAGCAATAGCAACAACAACAACAACAACAGTCAGGGACATGATTCACGAGGAGCAGGTGTCGAAATGAACGTTGCTAACACTCGACTACATTTTCTCGAAAATCTTCATCTTAATCGGAAACCAGTTGCTCCAGATGTGAACGCTGCTGTTGCTGCTGCTGCTGCTGCTGCTGCTATGGATGTTGTCATGCATGATGTTGTTAGTGTTGTTGTTGTTTCTGCTGTTGTCATACTTGTTACTTAGTTTATTTATTGTTGTTTTTGTTATTTTCTATATCTCACTCTACTCCAACACGCTCAAATTCAACAAAATAAACAGCTCTAACACAAATAAAACCCATGCA
>NC_142940.1:5698710-5701210 GCF_046866305.1 Octopus bimaculoides | reverse complement strand
GTACTTGACTGGTACTTAATTTTATCGACCTCGAAAGGATGAAAAGCAAGGTCGACCTCGGCGGAATTTGAACTCAGAACGTAAGGACGGACGAGATGTCGCTAAGTATTTTATGCCTAGCATGCTTACGCTTCAGCTAGCTCACTTGCATTAAATAATAATATTAATAATAATAATAATAAGGTCACAGAAAACGAGAAAGCAACCATACTCTGGGATATGCCAATACACACAGATAGAGAAATTAAGGCAAATAGACCAGATATAGTTGTCAAAGATCATGAAGAAAAAAATGCTTTCTAATTGATGTATCAATACCAGCAGATGACAACGTTTCTCTAAAAGAAATGGAAAAACTTTCAAAATACAAAGACCTGGAAATAGAGATAACTCGAATGTGGAATCTAAAAACAGAAACAGTTCCTATCATAGTAGGTGCCTTAAGTATAATAAAAAAAATATTCAGACAAATACATAACAAAAACACCAGGACTTACAAATATATATAACATACAGAAAATTGCACTACTGGGTACTGCACACATTCTACGCAAAACGCTTTCAATACAGTAAACATAAGAGCACCACAGCAAACCACAGCACATACACAAGGCGCACAGAGCTGCGCTCGGTAGTGAAGTGAAAGCACGTTATAAAAATAAAACTACTGAATAATAATAATAATAATAATAATAATAATAATAATAATAATAATAATTCCAATCTGCAACAGCATTTAAACTGGCTGTAAGAATTTAAAGAGAGTTTTGTTTCCAGTTATTGACTAAGTGTATCTAAGATTTTGACATTTTTATCTCCCGGACAGCTATTATTTTCATCATTTAACATGTTCATTGAGATCCTCACCACAATATCTACATGTCAGTTAACATGGCTTCTAAATCTCTTGGCGCCAAATGTCGTTTGAACAGCTTTAGTTTATCAAGTGGAAGTGGCTGAGGTAATCAGTGTATTATTGTGCAAATGGATTTCCATAAAACTACATAGATATTAGATAGATAGATAGATAGATAGATAGATAGATAAAGGTGGGAACGTACGGGAACAAATTGATGTGCTCAACGAGCAAACGCCTACGCGCACGGGCACTAACACATATACGTACAAACACACACAAATCATACGCACACACGTACACACACATTCATCATGCATACACATAGACATACAAATACATACGTACACATTCTCTTCCATACATTCATGTACTCACATGTATATGTATATATATATATATATATATATATATATATATATATATATATACATGTATCTACATATATACGTATACACATATACATATACATATGTATATTTACACACAAATTAATATATGTATATATATGTATACACAGACACATATGCATACATACACATACACACACACACATACGTACGCTTATACATACACGCACATTACCCCACCCATTCACATTTAAAGAATGATAAGGTTTTTGTGTATCCAAACGTGTCATCTTTCAAAAGCAACTCAAATATATCATCCTGTTTTTATACCACATCGGCATTTTTTTCTGTCGCTATTGTCTTTGGAGCAGCAGCGGCAGCAGCAGCAGTAGCAGTAGCAGTAGTAGTTGTAGTAGTAGTAGTAGTAGTAGTAGTAGTAGTAGTAGTAGTAGTAGTAAGTTGCTGTCCTTGTTATTGGTCTTTCTTTGGCTATATGTTTGCTTTTTTTTTTCTCCGCCATTACCGCCACGCTCTCCTCCATCTCCGCCGCTGCTATCTGTCGTCTGCATTGATTTAACGAATGTAATAAATCATCCGAACCTACCTAAAACACATCCTCATATCCATAGAACAGTAGCAGTCATCAGGCTGGTTGGTTTGTTGATAGGTGATGTTAGCTAATGACTGTCAGTCAATATGTTTTCCATTTGTAACAGAGATAGAAAGACTAGCAACGAATATGTCGGCTGCTAATATTTGACGAGGCGGCAAAAATTTTCTATGGAACGTTTTATAATGACCATAAAAGCAAAATAACTTATTTCTTTCTTTTGTATATTTTGGGCTGGTTTTCTTTTTCAGGTAAGAAGTAAATTACTTCGTCGTAAAGACGTTTAATGAAAGCAGCTGGTGATGTGTATAAATGGTGTATGTGTGTGTTTGTGATGTGTATTAAAGGTGTGTGTGTGTATGTGTGTGAGGGAGCTGTATGTGCGTTTCTTTACATTTTAAATCCCAAACTTTGTGTACATTATATTGTATCCAAATATTTGTGGCTAATAATGAAAACGTACGATCATCACTTTTGTCATCATCATCATCATCATTATCGATATTATTATCATTATTTAAAGCGGCGAGCTGGCAGAATCGTTAGCACGCCGGGCAAAATGCTTAGCGGATTTTGTCTGTCTTAACGTTCTGAGTTCAAATTCCGCCGAGGTCGACATTGCCTTTCATCGTTTCGAAGTCGATAAATTAAATACCTGTTGTATACTGGGGTTGATTTAATCGA
>NC_142940.1:5691210-5693710 GCF_046866305.1 Octopus bimaculoides | reverse complement strand
TGTGTGTGTGTGCGTGTGTGTGTGTGCGTATATATCATGTATGCATCATGTGTTGCAAACGTCAAGTTTTCCAGCATAAAAATAGACTTTAAATGTTGGCAAGCCAAGAAGTAAAATAACTCGTAAATATGCGTATGTATTTTTTGCTATACCATAATATATATACAATGTGTGTGTGTGTGTATGTGTGTGTGTGTGTGTGTGTGTGTGCATGTATGTATGTGTCGATGAGCGGCCCCCCGGTGACGTCTTTGTCAAACGCTATTGTGCTTGTCATGAAATATTCCGTTGGTTGACCTCATATCAGCCAAATCTAGACAAGTACACCACACCTGTCTGGTTTACAATGTGAAGAGCAAGAAAAAGTCGCCCAAAACATTTGTCTCCAGTTTTTAAACTATCAAACCATTCCATCAATTCATTGCTATATTTCATTGACCCCCCACAATGACGTGAGACAAAAAAGAGAAGTCAGCGGGAATTGAACACAGAATGTGAAGAGCAGACTGAAAACGTGCAAGGTGCTGTAATTACTAAAGCGTCCAGCGCTGTAATTACTAGACCAACTCACATTCTTATGCGTATGTGAGTGTGACATGCAAGGATGTATGTGTTTGTACGTCTTTTAAAAAATCCTTTAAAGATCACAAAAGTTTATCCTCGACATTTCAAAGTTTTTAAGACAACAATATCAAGAATTTGACCAAATTGTGAGAAAAGTGCACATAAAGATTTCTTTGGTTCTTCTTCCTTAATACTGTCATTAAAATCGTTAATATAAATTGTGTGGTTTTGGTTTGATGTCCATTGTGTAGAAAACGACTTTTAACAGAATATACAAACAGCTGCACTAGATATTCAAGTGTATTTAATATGTGTATAAATCAGAAATAATGTGTGCTACAATATATATATATATATATATATATATATATATATATATTCTCCATGTTGAGCCACTGAACTAAACAAGGTTTTTTTTTTCATTCTCTCTCTATTCTTAACCACACAAACAAAATAGAATTAACAAAATTATTGAACGATATTCTGGAAAATAATATTTTGGTAAGTGTTAAATTCAATTGCTGATCTAACGAATTCCAAAAGTGAGAATTACCTCATGCTTTAATTCTGAAAGTTTTGGATGAAAATGGTGAATTTTATGACCCGGACAAAATAGGTGATGTAGCGTGCACAGAAATATATGATCCATATTGTGAACAAATAAACACTTCATGAAACTATTAAGAAATATATGATTCACGATCCTTGTGGCAATGCATTTACGAAATATTGACCGAGAAACTGATGAGCTCTCGCTATACTTATTAAATGCCAGACATATTAGTATTCCTGAAGGGAGGTGGTGACTTTTAGAAATCAAAATGCATGACAAATCATAAGCAGTTTTATGGATGGAAGTTGATTCAGAAAAGAACAGAGCTTATAGTTCAGTAAAGGAAATGAGAGGCAAACATCAGACATGAGAGGCAAAAGTGCGTACTCGAAAGTGTGGTTAGTCAACAAAACGCACGAGAGCGAGGCTCGATATATTTGTCTCTTCTATATCAGAAGACTACATTGTGGAAACCAGGAATTCGTGATTTCGGTAAAATTATTTCAAGAATATACACTTCCAGTCCTAAAGTATCTAAACACTTCTGTTTCAGAATATCATTCTTAAATGTGAAAAGAACTATTAACTTCGTATGTCTGCGATGATAGATGGAACTATTTACGCAATGTTTAAAGAAGTCACAGAACCATAAAATTCAATATAAAATGGCAATGAATTGTTTAGATCAGGGGGTTTGTAAAGAGGTCGGAGGGGCGGCCTACGTGACTACTCAAGGGGTTGATAAACATCTGAAACATCTCTACTCTCCCTAACGCCGCCAGGAGCGCTACCTCATTTGTATGAAGTGGGAAATATTCCATCAATATTGCACAAATGATGTAGGCATCAATTCTAAAATCCATCCAGCACTTGGTCCCTGTGCTATCTACCCACTACAAAAAATGAACTCGGTACACATAGCAACATTATGTCACAATTACTTTACCTCAACCGGTCCAGCTCTCTTTAATACCACACCAAAATACGTCAGAACGGAAACGGATCCCATAAAATTCAAATGTTCACTGGACAAATTTCTTCAAAAAATCCAAGACCAACCTCCTACACTCGGATATGTCTCCAACAATAATAACTCTTTGCAAGAGTGGGCCATGGTGCCCCATATATGACTAAAAGACTTCACCAGGTGGTGCTGTTAGGTTAGACATGGCCTGAGCCTATACTAGCGGAAACCTATCAAAGTTATCAAAGTTATATATACATATATGTATATATAGATATGTGTGTGTGTATATATAGATATGTGTGTGTGTATATATATATATGTATGTTTATGTATATATATATTTATGTGTGTGTGTGTGTTTATATATATATATATATATTTGTATATATATATATATATATATATATATATATATA
>NC_142940.1:5683710-5688710 GCF_046866305.1 Octopus bimaculoides | reverse complement strand
CATATATACGTACAAGTATGTGCATACCTACATCTACCTGTATATATAGGTGCATATCTGGGTACAGGACATTGCAAACAAAATGTAGACAAAAAAATAATAATAACCATAGAGAACATTTTCCTTCATCAGCTACCCCCATTCTAACACAGGCGTTTCGAAGTGTTATATATATATATATATATATATATATATATATATATATATATATATATATATATATATATATATAACATGGACCGCTGAACTCTGCACGGTTTTTTTTTTTTCATTCTCTCTCTCTCTCTGTGTTTATTTTCTCTTATTGCTTTCGGTCAAAGAGCGTAGGTTTGAAACGTAAAAGACTTTTTCATTTTTCCACGAACATCAAACTAATAAACTTGCTTGTTGCTCCTACACCTGTCTTCGTCGTTGTTTATCTAGAAATTTGAACTACACACACACACACAAACGGGCACACACACACACGCACACACACACACAGACACACACACACACACAGACACACACACACAAACGCACCCACAAACGCACACATACATAGATTAGATTAATATAATGCTTAAATTTTGATTTTTTTTTTCTTCTTTAATACGAATGTTTTCCGGTTGTTATTGATATTTTTGCAGCTGCAGTTACTTTTTTTTTATTTTTATTTATATTGCCTATTTCTATAATTCGATCTCTACTAAATATTCCATCAATATCAATATTTAGCAATTTTCAATCATTTTAATCTCGATTACCTTAAATTAATAGCCATGTTTTTCCTCATTCATATTTGATCACTATTGTAAACAACTGAGATGTGTACGCATATGTGCGTGTATGTTACTTTGTGTGTATGTGTATGTGTGCGCTTATGTGTGGGTGTGTATGTGTGTGTATGCGTGTGTGTCTGTCTATGTGTGTATGTGTGTTTGCGTCTGTATCATATATGCATCTGTGTGTATGTATGCTTGTATACTAACGTTATATATATATATATATATATATATATATATATATATATATATATATATATATGTATATATATATATAACGTTAGAGCGTCGGTTACAAACGACTGTGATATTCAGTCATGTCACACCCCTGCTTTACGTTATGGTTTCAAATCCCGCCGGCTGCTAATTTATGCTCTCTGCAAACGGATTGAAATTGCACAATTGAATACTCATCGTCGAAACAAACGAAGGTCCTTTACTGAATCATAGGTTACCTAAACCTAAACAATAGCAACAACGACAACAATATCAACAACAATTGTATTCATTCATAAGTTTGACTCATTTCACATATTTTTCCTCTTAATTTCCAGACTAAATTACTGTTCACAAACAGGAAAAGAGATTTCTTTTACTCCCTTTTTACTTGTTTATGTTTGTTCTTTTCTTTTTTCCTGTGATTTATTTAAATTATTCATATTCTTTGCTTGTTTTTGATCTGGCGTGGAGTGGGGTGCCTTTTTTTTTGTGGTGGCAAGGGGTCACCTCATTTATAACAATTATTTCTTATTCGAAAGCCCAAACCACAATTTTACAACCAATCAACCTCAGTCACCTGAAATCAACCGGTCTGTTTCCCTCATATTTTAGATTCATTTTCTATCAAAGATCACTTCTTTATCCGCCTTTGTCTGTGCAATTTAGTCTTTTGTAGTCGCTGTTGTGGGTGTTGTTATTCTTGTTGTCGTTGCTGTTGTTGATGATGTTGTAAGCAACAGTGTTACTATTGTTGTTGATGATGATGTTGACAGTGTTGCTGTGTAATTGGTATCAATACACATTAAAGATAATACCACAAACTTCAACTATTCAACCTCAGTCACCTTGAAACAAACGAGCGGTTGCTTCGCTCACAAACGTCAATTTATCAAAACGTTAATGGCTGCCAATAAGGAAAAAATATGGCGACACAGTGACATCTGTTTGTCACCGTGCCTCATATAAACCAGACTGGTTAAGCTTGTTTGAAGCCTCATGAATATAAATCTCCGACTTTAAAGACACAATTGTGTTTGAATATCATTTGCTTTATATTATTATTATTACTACTACTACTACTACTACTACTACTACTACTACTACTACTATTATTATTATTATTATTAATCCTTTCTACTATTGGCACGAGACCTGGAATTTCTGGGGAGGGGGATGGTTGATGGCATCGATCCCAGTACGTAACTGGTACTTAATTTATCGACCCCGAAAGGTTGAATGGTAAAGTCGACTTCGGTGGATTTTGAACCCAGAGCGTAAAGACGGACGAAATGCCGCTAAGCATCTTGTCCGGTGCGCTAACGATTTTGCCAGCTCACCACCTTATAATAATAATAATAATAATAATGTGCAGTTGTTGTTGGTGTTGACAGGACAGTAGATTAGCCAAATTGTTAGCGAGTCGGATAAAATGCTTAGCGCCATTTCTTCCGGCTTGTTAAATCCTAGAGTCAAATGCTGCCGCGGTCGACTTTACTTTTCATCCTTTTAGGGTCGATAAAATAAGTACCAGTTAAGCACTGGGGTCAATGTAATTAATTCAGCCCCACCCATACAATTTCAGGCTTTGTCCTTGTGACTGTAGTACAACGGATCGTTTTGTTGTTGTTGTTGTTGTTGTTGCTGTTGTTGTTGTTTTTGTTGTTGTTGTTGTTATTGTTGCTGCTGCTGTTTCGTTTTGTGTTCTGCTTTTTTTTACATTTTACTATTTTAGGCGATAATAGGTTGTGATTGTGTGTGTGTGTGTGTGTGTGCTTGAATTTGTACTTTTCCTCAGTCCAGATTGGCATCCTGCGTTTCAAGCCCGTTCGTCATGTGAATGAATGACGAATGACGTTTGATCGACAAACAGATTTATTTCTTTCTCCAAAATAAATAGCGAGAAATATGGAATTGTTGCTTCGTGACTCTTATCGCTGTTGTTTATTTTTCCCATTTGTTCCCGAACTTTGATTCTTCTGACATATAGCACCACGTTTTAGCTTTTATTATTATTTATTTTCTTTTTAGACATAAAGGTGATTATTGGATATCGAATTCTGATCTGTGTGTCACTATGAAGATCGATTGTCGCGTTTTTATTTGTGTAGGAGCATTGTAAAGAGAAACACTGCCCTGTCGGCTGATTTTTTTATTTTCTGACATGTTTCGGATTGTGTTGTGCTTAGTAGCACTTTTTGTTTAGCTTTGAGAGTTTATGTTTTGGGTTTTCGTTATATTTTTTCACTATTTCCTAGTAGTTGCATTGTCATGCGACGTGACAGCATGATACAAGTATGTTTAATGTGACAATTAAATGCATACAGCATATAACCAACAATGAATGATTATATTTACATTAGGAGAGTTTCCTTACGAACTACTAACTATTAGTTATACTCAGCGTTTTATTTAAATTGACAACACCCCAGTCTCTTATGCTTTAGTTATGTAAAAAAAAAAGTTTCGTAAAAAAACAAAACTGTGATATTTCAGATATGTTTTAAGTACGATAAAGACTGTAGCATTTCTATAGCCCTGTTTTAAGATGTATATTTTATTTCTGAAATTCGATGTCAATGATAAACGTTCCAAAACCACCCACTACTCGAAATAAGGCAAAAAAAAACAAAAAAAAAAAAACATTTGGTGTTAATAATAAGCAGGAAAGATCACACCATTATTTTGGTTTTTCTACAAAGTTTGTAATGAAGCAACCAGAGCTATCAGCTTAAATATCATTGGCGAGGATGTTTGGTTGGTAGATGTCATGTTTCTTCTGTGTTATAGTTATGTCAAGAGACAAATGAGTTACAGCTGAATTTTTTAGTTCTGTTTTCAACGCAGCACATCTGATGTATCAGAGAAGTGAGCCGTGTTGTTGAATAGTGACGTCGTCACCAAACTTTCAAAACTGGGAAAAATAATTTTTGAAAAACATCGGCAACGATAGTTTTTTTTTTTGGGGGGGGGGGGGGTTCTTCTTTTTTATTACATTTTGACATTGAATACGTTTGACAATTCAATAAATAAAAACATGTCTTCGTACAATTCCTTATTGCTATTATTAATCCCCCAAAAAGGTGAGTTAGCAGAATTATTAGCACGACGGACAAAATACTTAACAGCGTTAATTTCGGTTTTATATTCTCAGTACAAATTCCTCCAAGACCGACTTTACCTGTCATCCCTCAACATTTCAGGCTTTCTGCCTATTATAGAAAGGAATATTATTACGATTATCATTTTTTTAACGAAATGCTTACAAATGATATTTTTTCATTATATATTTCAGAGAAATTTCTCTGAATTTAAACGACACGAAACTCGGTTTGTAGATCATGGCTTTATTTTCTGGAGGTTTGTTCCATTTGCCATTTTCAGAAACAGAACAATGACATTGAAACCTGAATAAATCTATAAGGTGTTACAGCTATTACCACTGAAGCAATAATTACCACAATATCAACTGTTACCCCAGGAGCACTCACCACCCCAGGAGCAGTCACCACCCCAGTGACTTCACTTGGGTCTTGGATTCTTTTAGCGGAGTTCATTCTGTTGTAAGCATTCAGACTTGGACTCTGGTCCGAAGTTAACTCACTCCTTTCCTCTCATGAATGTCGGATGCCATGAAGAGGCGGGTGACGATTCTTGTTGCTCCCGCCTTCACTAAACGGTAAAACAATCCCGCAATTATTTCAGTAGCAGTACACATTAGTACAATAGGTAGATAATAGTGTAGTAGCGACCATTGCTAGAATAACAATCATTACGACATCAAATAAGTATTAACATTACGTTATTACTACATAAATAGCTTTCACTGTTGGCAGTTAATCTCTATTATCCAGCTTCAGTAAAGTATTACATGTTACGAGCCATAAACATAGTAATCACAATGTATCCTAAAAATTTATTAGAGAGAATTAACTAATTAACATGGTCTCGATTCTATGATAAAATATCCTTCAAATACTCAGACAAATTTACACGATAAAATTTATTTACTCTGGATAT
>NC_142940.1:5631210-5678710 GCF_046866305.1 Octopus bimaculoides | reverse complement strand
CTTGTATTTTTTGGTATTTGGTTACATTTCATATTTATCTATTTTTTTTCGTTCTATGTTTTTAGGAAAACACAATTATTAAGAATTTTTTTTCTAAAAGGATGTGTGTGAGAGGGAGAGAGAGAGAGCAGAGCATGTGTGTGCATGTATGTGAGAGAGAGAGAGAGAGAGCGTGTGTTTGCGTGTGCATATGTTTGTGTGTGCGTGCGTGTGTGTGAGAGAGATAGCATGTGTGTATGTATATGTGTGTATGTATGTATGTGTGTGTATGTATGTATGTATGTGTGTATGTATGTGTGAGAGAGATTGTGTGTGTGCGTGTGTGTGTGTGTGTGTGTGTGTGTGTACAGTTATATTGACTTATATGTATGCAGACAGATATGTCCATATTTTGCTTAGGCATAGCAATACTAATAACCTGGTGTCAGAACTGAATAGGCAAATGCTTGAGAAAAAAGCGTCAGTCGAGCAGAGAGCGTAATAAGCAGTAAAGTCGTGTTAAGGTCGTGTGTTCGATACTCGGCCACACGCTGTGTCCTTGGGCAAGACACCTTATTTCACGTTGTTCCAGTTCACTCATCTGGCAAAAATGAGTTGCACCTATATTTCAAAGGGCCAGCCTTGTCACATTGTGTATCACGCTGAATCTCCCTGAGAACTACGTTAAGAGTACGTGTGTCTGTGGAGTGTTCAGCCACTTGCACTAGAACCCTCATCGCCATAATCGACGGAACGTCAGTTTTATATATACAATAACTAAGTTATATATTATACACTCCATTGTGATCTGTTGTTTGTGACCCCACCGGTCCGAGGAAAAATTGTCTTGCATGAAACCGCTTCATTGAATAAAAAGATCAGAAACCGTTGGTTTGTTGTAGCTCTACGTATTATACTATTATCTATGGGCTCCCTCTGATGAGTACTATAATGTTTATAGCGTTACTATATGTTACATTATTACCTATAGTATCGCTATACATCAAATAATGTCTTTTGTGCCTGACTATGTTATACAATTGCCGATAGTTTCTCCATACCTAATACTATTCCCTAGTAATAGAGAACAGAACACAGAGACACTATAGAAAACAATACAACACATGGAACCTCTGTTTTCGTGCCTATTGTTTCCATATTCAATGTTTCTCTTTTAAACATAATAGAATGAATTTTAAACGTGGGCACAAGGCCATAAGAGAGGCGAACAATCTATAAATTTGTTTTCTACAGAAAAAAAGCGAGATATAAAAGGTGAATATGTAAAAGTAAATGAAATAATGATTTTTATAGCATTGCCATACACTCACAGAAAAGGTGATGTAGTGAAGTTAATCGACGTCAGGTTTTTTTAACCTGATATTTTGTTTTATCGACCCAGGAAAAGATCGACATTTATGTGGCAATAGCGGAAGCGAAACACAGATGGTCTGTTTCGCTATTCTTTGAGGTCATTCGTCCAACAAGAGTAATGTTCACGAATGAATAGAATTTGTTTAAAAATCTAATATTTTGAAGGTTCTAGTTCTTGAATCTATATGGAAAGAAACATTGATCTGAGGACAACGGGTTGTATTCGTGGACAAAACACTTAGCTCTAAACGGCCGGCTTCACCTAGATTTGAATTAGGATAATTCACAGATGTAAGCATTGCAGAAATAAATGAATGTGTGTGTGTTGTTTCTGGGCTTGCAGTGCTTGGTTCAAATCCTGCCAGTGAAATAGATAGATAGATAGATAGATAGATAGATAGATAGACAAACAGACAGATAGATAGATAGATAGATAAGGATAGATAGATAGACAAATTTAGATATAAAAGTACAAAGAGGAGTATACAGAGCAGAAGAGAAATTGGGAGAAAGGTAAAGACAGTCAGACAGTAATGATAAAAAGTGACCAAGATAGTTTTGTGGGGGGGGGTGTATTTGTGAAAAAGAGGGGACTAAACATATAAAGATATGGAAATAAAGAAAAGCAGAAAGAAAGAGTGAATGAGTTGTTATGAAACAAATGAGAGGGGGGGAAGATGTTGAATTTATGTACGTCTATGTACGTAGATGTGTATGTAAATATGTACTTTTGTGTATATGTAGGATGTACGCGTATGCGCAGTTCATAAAGAACCACTTTGTTTTGGTGCCATAAATCTAGAACGAAGCTAAAACTAACAGCAAAAAATAAATGTTTCACCAAAGTTTTCTGTACGATCTACAATGGTTGTTACAACAACAACAAAAAAAACCTACCCGTTGGTTTATACAACAAGACATATGTGACTATTAAAAGCAGCAAAAAGGAAACGCAAAGAAAAGTTAGACAAGTTTATTTATGTCTAAGCACAGAGAATAAAAAGTCGAGAAGATTTCTTTTTGCAAACGCAATTTATTTTTTTTACATTTTTCCCCGAAATTTTTGTCACCGTGTTTCGACCCTCCTTTCTTTATTTCTTTCTCTTTCCCCCTCTTTCTCAATCTCTCTTCTCTCCATATATATATATATATATATATATATATATATATATATATATATACTTACATAGAAGAGACCAAAGTGAACGTACGCTGCTATATGTTTTATATATAAAAAATACAAAATGCGACAAGAACGTAAAACACCCAGATAGACGATACAAAGAAAGCAAGAACGGGTCATTCGGAGTTTTCTTTCCTCGGTCGAGTTCCGGATTATCTTTGCAATTTCGGCTAGTTATCGGAATTGCAAATATAATCTGGAACTCGACTGAGGAAAGAAAACTCCGAATGACCCGTTCTTGCTTTCTTTGTATCGTCTATCTGGGTGTTTTGTTGTCCCATTTTTGCATCACCTAACTCTCTGGATGTTTTACGTTCTTGTCCCATTTTGTTATATATATATATATATATATATATATATATATATAAATAAAGGGAAAGAGAGAGATGAGTATATGTATATATGTGTATATATATATATATATATATATATATATATATACATATATATATATATATATATATATATATATATATATATATATATATATATATGTAGAGCGATAGGTAGGTAGATAGATAGAAAAAATAGATAGATAGATAGATAGACAGACAGAGGGAGAAAGGGGTAGATAGATCTACAAACATATACATCATACACACACGAAAATACAGACATATACACACGTACAGAAATACACATACATACACATGCACACTATTTAGAGAAAAAATAACATTCGGTCTGGGACATTTCCGCTCCCTCTCTTTCTCTCTTCCTGTCTCTCTCCTCTCTCTCTCTCTCTCTCTCTCTCTCTCTTTCTCTCTCTCTGCACGTATCAATCTATCTCTCACCTACATGCATGTACTTTCTCAGGGACACACACTCATATATATACATACATACACATAATCATGCACACATATACGCTCACATACACACACACACACACATCTACAGAAAGATAAAACAACATGTCACATTCCCACATCATTGCCATCACCACCACCACCATCGCCACCACCACCACCGCCATCACCACGACCCCTACTCACCTTTACTCCATCTACATTGTTTTGTTTTCCGCTCCCACTCCTTTTTTCCCCACGAATTTGATTCAGATATAGCAAAGACGACGACGACGAGGAGAAACGAAACTATAGATTGCGCTTCTGACCTTTCACCTTTGACACGTGATGTCAGTATGGCCTGCTTGTCAGGTAGGAACTGGAAATACAAACAATAAAAGACAAACCATATCAGCTGAATGCTTCAGTCGGTTTCTCTAAGTCCATCTACCAACCGAACCAAGCAACTATCCATGTCGTTATCGTTTCATTGAAAATGTTGAGGAACGCATCAACACACATCTCTGGTCAATGTTATTGCCAACAGTTCTGAGAGTTATTAACCTGACAGGTAAATTACAGTAGAACCTCACAGTACGAGTGCCCCATTGTACGAGTAGCTTGCTGTACGAGCCGAGACTCGTGCGAACCTTTGTCTTGAACTACGAGCAGAATTCTGCTGTACGAGCACACAAATCGTTCCATCTTTAAGGTAATTCTGTTGATAAAACTCGTTTACATATTTCTTTTGCATTCTCTTTTTTTTTATAATTATCATTTTACTTGTAACCACACCTTTTCTGTTTTAAAGCCCATAAAAAATTCTTTTTGAGTGTTTTTTCTTTTTTTTTTTTTTTTGTGGGGCTGGAACGGATTAATTATACTTAGCGGTATTTCGTCTGCCGCTACGTTCTGAGTTCAAATTCCGCCGAGGTCGACTTTGCCTTTCATCCTTTCAGGGTCGTTAAATTAGGTACCAGTTGCGTACTGGGGTCGATCTAATCGACTGCCCCTCCCCACAAACATTCGGGCCTTGTGCCTAGAGTAGGAAAGGATATATCGTTTTTTATTCATTTTTGTTTTGTTTTAGTAGTGAGAGCCTCCATTGGTAAATACCATCGCTAAAACTTTCTCCTATCGCTGTTGTCCTTGTCTTATCGAATTTTAAGTGATTGATTGATTAATTATTATTAATCTCGTTCTCTTATTGATTAATTATTATTAATCTCGTTCTCTTTTTATTGTATTTACAGATTGTTTCTCGCGATATGCTTTGTAAAGACAAGAAAGAAAAAAATGAATAAATGAATAAATAAATGAAGATCCAATTAAGGTGAAAGATAGAGATGGCCGTCCTGAGTGAACAGGTGAGGAGTGACCAGGTGATCAGCGCAAACACAGGACAGATGACCATTGTCGATACAGAAAAGCTGAGCAGTGTGAATATAGAACAGGTGTGCAGCGTGGAGACTGGACAGGTGACCAGTGTGACGTCAGGACAGGCGTGCAGCGGGAAGACAAAACGTGTGTCCAGTGTGAATATCGTATTGTCTTTGCTTGACCAATGTATTAACGTTGTTAACATCGTGACCAACAATGCATCAAGCCCAAGGGACAAGAGGAATAAAGTTCGACTGACCACTACTGCACATTCGTCAGTAAGAGAGAATTTCGGCAAAGACAACAATTAGTGTTAGTTATAACAAATTTTAATAATTAATAATAACAATTATTATTATTATTACTATTATTATTATCTATTAGTAATACTTAATATTGTTCTTAAAACTACAATGGCAGTAAAGCAGATTGACAGCAACACCTACAACTACACCGAGCTGTATTGCTAGATCGATATCATCATCATCATCATCATCAATTACAACAACCACGATGACGACGGTGACGATGACGACGGTGTCAACGTAAACAAAAGCAAATAAAAAAAAGCAACTAGTAATACAAAAATAAACAACATCAACAACAAAAGCATCTCTCTCTCTCTCTCTCAGACTAGCAACTATGACCGACATATTTCGTTCACGCTGAACACTACTTCGATCTGTTCAATTGGCTGGTTGTCCGACCAGCTTTACCTGGGGCGGATTAGTCTTACCTGGCGTAGTAGCAGCAGCAGCAGTATCAAACGCCGTAGTAGTAGTAGTAGTAGTAGTAGTAGTTAAACACGAAACTAGAGGCACACGTACCACTACCACCACCACCAAAATCACCACACCAACAACACCGCCACCCCGCGGTGCACGCGACGTTTAACCACAGCAACAACAGATACTATCACCACCACCACCGCCATCACCGCCACCACCACTACCACTACCGCCACAACAACAACAACAACAACTGCTAAATTTCTTGATAACTGACTGCCGCCTGGGGAGGGGAAGAGGACGACAGTGAGGCAGGAGACCTGGAGAGAAAGGAGGAACGAAGATTAGTGCTACTACTGGAAACTATTAGCTATAACTACTACTGCTGATACTACTACTACTACAACCACTATTACTACAGCTACTACTACTACTAAGAAGAAGAAGGCGTCGACGGTTTACGTACAAAAGTTATAGTAAGAGTGATCGTGGCTATAGTGGTAGGACTCACAAAAGTAGTGACAGTTGGTGAGTGTAAGTGGGAGACGAAACTTAACGGAGTGGAGTAGGGGTAACATAACACGACAGTAGTGCCCCCTCACATTTTAGGAGAACGAAGGCCCTGCCAGGCGATTAAGTATCACCGGTTGCTACTTTTCCCCGGGCAGGGCCCAAATGCAACCCTACAGACACGAATAAAGGACTATATATAAAGCATACATTTACAGATTGTATGTGCATATATATATATATATATATATATATATATATATATATATATATATATATAAATGCAAACCTGTGTTTGAGAGAGGAAGAAAAGAAGGAAAACACGAATGCTAAAAGGAATTAATGTTTGACTTTAGCTACCCGCAAAGAGAAACTATTTGATATTAAACAAAGTTGAACGGTACACGAAAAATAACGACTGTCATAATAATTATTATTTCACGTATTTATTGAACATGGACATATAAAGAAAGCGAAATTACTTTCCATCAAGCTGGATCGTTTACAAATAATTTATTTAAGGTCGTAATCAAGGAAATCTATTTGGAAAAAAAAAGCTAACAATAACAGGAAACCCCCTCGTATGTGTGTGTGTAAATAATATGTATTATATTATACAAATACGAATTGATTTAAAAAACAAATACACACAACAAACTAAAGAAGTCTCAAAGAAGTTGTGTCTCTAAAACACACAGCGGAACGTACGTATATTACTGAACGTAAATATATATATATAACCTTTGCTTTTTCGGCGAATCACGGAAGTTTCTTCATATATATATATATAAAATGTAGCAAAATCAGATATATATGTATACAACCTGTTGGAACGAAATAATGTCAAAAAAATATATATACTATATGTACGTGTATGTACATATATGTTTGAGTGTATATATGTGAGTTTATATATAATGTAATATAATGATTTGGTGGTCTGAAGCGAGCGAAAGGATGCAATGCCCACAGATTTACCTCTTGCTAAAAACATTCTATTTTATTGGATTATTGCATTTTATACGGTGCAATACACACGGTAAGTACTTCTAATTATCTTTCCTCTTTTTTTACCTGTTCACTTAGATATCTTTCATACCTGTAATAATATCTATAGAATATTCGAAACGTCAACAAGAAATTAAACTTTAAAAATAGCGTTTCTGTTTAATAATTATTTGATAGATTAAAATCTGTTTAAAACTTCATTAAATTTTCAATCTCCTTGGTAACTTTTAGGACACCGTGTATTTTAGCTGGTATACCTGTCTGGCATACTTGTCTGTCTGTTTAATGTTTATTTTATCATTTCTGTTCTTGTGAATGCTGCTGTCGTCTATGCGCTCGCTGTGCAACGACAGACACCTAACTACCTGCAAACGAACATGACAAAACTTTTGTATTGTGTATAGTTTATATATTTCTATTGCTCAAGTTTACTGGGTCTAGCACGCGTGTAGAAAAAATTTGACGTTATATATTTATGCAAAATAAAGCGGCGAGCTGGCAGAAACGTTAGCATGCCGGGCAAAATACTTAGCGGTATTTCGTCCGGCTTTATGCTCTGGGTTCAAATTTCGCCGAGGTCGACTTTGCCTTACATCCCTTTCAGGGTCGATAACATAAGTCCCAGATGAGCATTGGGGTCGATGAATCGACTTATACTCTCCCCCGATATTGCTGTGGTTACAGAACAGGTGAGCAACGTGGAGACTGGACAGGTAACCAGTGAGAAATTTAAAATCTGAAGCCTATATATTTATATAATGTGGTTGTGTGGTTAAGAAGCTCGTCTTGCGACCACATGGTTTCGGGTTCAGTCCCATTGCACAGCACCTTACTTTGTTTGTTTTTTTACTATCGCCTTGAGTGGACCAACGTCTTGCGAGAGAATCTGGTAGAGGGAGGCTGTGTCTTTATGTTTGTCCCCACCACTACCACTTGACAACCAGTGTTGGTTTGTTCACGTCCCCCGTAAACTAGCGGTTCGGCAAAAAAAAAACGACGACAAAATAAGTACCAAACTTTAAACTAAAAGAAAGAATCAACATAAGTATTGGCATCGATCTGTTCGACTGAAATCCTTCAAGGCCGTACTCCAGCATGGCCGCAGTCCAGTGATCAAAACAAGTAAAAAGATAGGACACAAACACACACATTTACGTTGATGACACTGTAGATGTGTATATATATATATATATATATATATATATATATATATACTGGTGATGTGCTTCAAGTTGTTGGATCTACAACATGTATATGTGTGTGTGTATATATGTGTGTGTACGTGTGTTCTTTAGTCATAAAACATTTAAATAACATTATTATTAGCAATCTATGTATGTGTGCGTATATATGTGCACGTACGTATCTATATTCACATATATGTATGCATGTGTGTGTGCATATATATATATATATGTATATATATGTATACATATATGCATGTATATATATATATATCATTAGTGTGTCTGTGCGTGTGCCTCCATGTGTGCACATGCGTCTGGGTGTATGTGTTTGCGTATGTATATATATATATATATATATATATATATATATATACACGTCTGTGTGTGTGTACATATCTATGCATCTGTACAAACGTGTGTATGTGCGTGGGTGGTTATCCCCCCACCACTCATTGACAGCCGGCGTTGGTTTATTTACGTTCCCATAACATAGCCGTTCGGCAAAAGAGAACCGATAGAATAGGTACCAGACTTAAAGAATAAGTACTGCGATCGATTTCTTCGATCAAACCCCTCAAGGCGGTGCACCAGCATGGCCGCAGCCCATTCATAATCAAATAAAAAGCGATATGTTTGTGTTGAACACCTGTTGCTTTTATAAGTCATTCTAAATTAATGTTAAAAAAAGAGAAAGTGCGCCTTTTTTAAATCCTTCTTTATGCACATGATCCGCCGAACTGTTGGGGTAAGGCATTATTGTCACAAAATCACTTTGTCTTCTCTTTACTACAAGGTGACACAACGCTTAGTCCGTTGAATCAGTGACGATGTTTGCTGCATTAGAACAGGCAGGTTGATTCTGCGACCTGGTTTCGATTCTGAGTGGAACCTGTTTCGTTTCGATTGTTTGCGCACATGTGCCTGTCTGCCTGCCTGCCTGTGTGAATGTGTGTGTGTGTGTGTGTGTGTGTGTGTGTGTGTGTGTGTGTGTGTGTGTGTGTGTGTGTGTGTCTTAGATTAGTTTGTGTGTCTTTAATTTGTATGTGTGTGTTGTATGTCTGTATGATGCATGCGTGTATTTACGTGTCTGTGTGAATGTGTAGATGTTTGTTTGTGGGTGGATAGACAGATAGATAGATAGATAGATAGATAGATATGGGTGTGTAGTTAGTTCTGTGTAGATGTACCTATTTATTTAATCTGTGTGTGTCTATAAACAACGATCTGTATCCTTTACTTCTGGGTGTCTGTGTGAGTATTTATCTGAGTATTTATCGAATGTGCGTGTGATATTTTTAGTCATTTGTGTAACTTACATTTGTATTTCTATATCAATCAGTATGCATTTGTGTGAGTATCGACATGGATGTGTCTGTGAGTTTATATATGTGCGTGTGTGTGCGTAACTGCATATTTACATATATGTGTATGTGTATTTGTGTGTGCGTTCGTTTTGACACATAGATGCGTCTATGATTATACAGGTATATATATATACGATGTATGATGCTGAAAAGTTCCTGACTTTGGGTAAAAGAAAATATGCGAGGATCAGTTAATTATGATTTCATTCAACGTATTCCCCTCTCATATTTACTCACTTATTGCGGCAGTCTTTCAGTCCTGCAGCAGTTCTTCAGTCCTGTAAAAGAACTCGGAAGTTTGGGTCAAACCAGGCCTTTCGCGACACCCTTAAAGCCAGGAATTTTTCAGCACTCCCTCATATGTGTAGGTGCATACATACATACATACATACATACATGATGAAATACAACTAGATTCTAATTTAACCTTTTGCATCAAGCTAATTTTCTTTTCCCATATTTTTGCATGAGTTTCTTCCACTTTGAGCAGGAAAGTTCCTAACTATATCATCAACGTTTATTCTTGTGTTCTTTTATTGGTTTCAGCCAGAGGTTGAGGCCGTGCTGAGGCACCGTTCAGTTTAGACTCATTCCTGTTCCTTCCTCCAGAATTGATCCTGCGAAGCAATGAGTTGGGCAGAGCTTCACATTTTTTTGCCTTTCTTGTGATGTGGGTCCATCAGGTATACGAAATAAAAATTTGTTCTCTGAGACCTTTTGGTATGGGATGGAAAAGTTGTAGGCCTTTGCTTCCTTACTCTGGACTTTATAGACTTTCACAGCCTCATCTTCAAGATGATGTGATGTTGGCGTATGAAATATCTCAGAACAACCAGAAGCATGAATTTGGATAACAAAGGTATGCAAAGAAAGGAAAGCAAAATAAATTCTTGATTTACTGAAAGCCTCTTTGCTTCCAAAGAGGGTATCCGAATGCTTAACTGCAAGAGCAACCGATATCAGATGAGGAGGGAGGGGGATCTCACTAAATTCCCAATCAATAGTCTAAATTAGCATACCATTAAGGAAAAGTTGGGGTTAGTCAGAAGATGATAGGATAGGCTAGGAACAAGTGTTTCTTGCTCAACAGGCGTCATATATGAGCATATATATATATATATATATATATATATATATATATATATATATATATATATATATATATATATAATCCGAGAGAGTTAGGGGTTGGGGATTCAACCCACTAAGGGATAGTGTTTAACCTATTCAGAAATTTAATGTCGAGTGGTGACAATAATTAACAATTTTGGAACTCTTTTAACTATTGCATACGTTTCGGTTGTAAAGCATTTTTCATGTTAGTTTGTAATAGGATGTCTCTGAATAGCAATTTTGTTATTGATCAAATCCACGGAACATGAAATGAGTCAGTTTCCTCATTTTTGAAACCATTCGCCAAGAATAAAAAAATTTCTTGTTTTAATATCACCGGCCAATTTAATTTCTCTCTCAAATAGTTTTTAAAAGTCAAAATAAAATTCACGAAAGATAACAATTATTTTTTCATTGAAATGACATTAGAAAAGCTGTATATATCGACATCAAGATAGTCATCTCGTAACCTTAACAACTAAAGGGAGGAGGGATTATATATTTATTTATTTATTTATATATTTATCGTTATTCTTCAGTTACACTCTACTACTTTCTCAACGTTGCAAAGTGCAACCAGTTAACAGCAAACAAGCGATCGAATACCTCCTGTTCCCTCTTTTGATAATAGCTTATCTGTTTATTTATTTATTTATTTATTTATTATTATTTATGATCCCATCACACATCATTGTTTTATGTACCGTCTTTGTTTTGTTTTTTTTTGTATTTTTGTCCTTTATTTTTCGTTATTTTATTACCTTTTATTTTCACTTATCTTTTACCATCATCAATTTCCTTTACGTCCACCTCATCACTACCATCATCATCAACAACAACGACAACTTTTACTACCACTTCTGACTCATTTGGTCTTTCCGGATTCTGGGACAGCCGTCATGTTTATAATCATGTTTGTTATTACTATTGTTTATATATATATATATATATATATATATATATATATGTATATGTATATATGTATATATATATATATATATATATATGTATATATATATATATATATGTATATATATATATATATATATATATATAAGGTAAGGGCGGTATGTATATGTGGGTGGGTGGTCGCTTTTCCTAATTCTGCTTCGATTAGTTAATTTATTTGCTTGTTTTTTTTTTTTTATTTCCTCTCGTTTTATTCAGTATTTTGTCCATGGCGTTTCTAGTAATTATTTATGTGTGTGCAGTCAGCTGTGACTGAATGGCGACAGCTCAGTCAATATAACAGACATGACGTGAAAGCCGAGGTTAAACTGATCTCGGGGACTTCAGAAAGCTTCATGTTACATTTGTTAATACTTTCAACATATACACGGGGACTTATAATAATGGACGCCATTTTAATTGATCTGTATTAGGTACTTCCCTGTATAACTTTACATCAAGTTTAGCGTTGGTGGTGGTGGTCGTCGTCGAGGTAGTCGTGGTGTTTAACATCTGAGACAATCCCGATTAAGTAAATCTTTAATCAGAGTCGTTCTTGTGATGACCATGCTATTTTCTTGTGGCACACACACATATATATATGTATGTATGTATTTTTGTCAGTCATTAGTCAAATGCCTTGAAGAATTTCAGTTGAATGAATCAACCCCGCCCCCATCATCACCAGTAGTTTTTTTGTTTTTTTTTTAAGCCTGGTACTTATTCTATCGATCTCTCTCGGGAAGTTACGAGCACGTAGACACACCAGCACCGGTTGTCAAGCGGTGGTGGGGAACAAACACACACACACATATATCTATGTATATATATATATATATATATACACACATATATATATATATATATATATATATATATATATATATATATATATATATATATATATATTCGACGGGTGCTTTCAGTTTCCGTCTACCAAATCTGCTCACAAGACATTGGTCGACTCGAGACTACAGTAGAAGACCCTTGCCTAAGGTGACACGCAGTGGGACTGAACCCGGACTTATATGGTTAGAAAGCAAACTTCTTACCACACACGCTAAATTTCGTTCCAGGCTGGGCTGTTCACGACTGTAGATTGGGTAAATTCTTATAACGTTAGGTGAATGTTAGATGTATCTGTGTGAGATGGAATGATGAATATCTTTGAACATTAGTTTACATGTGTAGGGCTTGAATTAGAAATTATTTGTTAAGATGTGAGTGTGTGTGTTAGAATGGCGGACACTCTTGTTTTATTGTATAGGAATACTGTGGGACTTAATTGAAATTACATATATGATATCAACACAGTTGTTATCTCCTGTCAAGTCATAAATTTAGAAATTCCTTTCGTAAACGATCCCGTTGTTTCACCTCTCATAATAGGGAGCCTTTTGTCAAAAATGCTGCCATTTCAAACTAGCAGCTGGGTTTCAATCTCATACACCCCTACCTTTATATATGTGTGTGTGTATGTTATTGTATCTCAAGGCTTGTCAACATTTACGTTGTTATCTCTATACATACAGCATGATAACATACGACAACGCGTGCACGAAAGATGGAGAGAGGGAGATACAGAAAGGCAGAGAGAGAGAGAGAGAAGGGAGACAATGAATTGCTCAGCAAATCGGCAATGACAGTATTTTACATTTGTTGGCAGCCATTTTGAAACTTTATCTTACCGTTTTCGTTGCATTACACCGCTTGTTTGTAGCAATGCTAGAAATAATTTTACTTTATATATTTGGTTTTAGAGTTTTGTTTTTTGTTTCTATGACAACAAAGGCACGTGAGATTATTAAAGTTTGGGGTTGCAACAAACAAGAGAAAAATCTAAATGCTATTATTTACGCAAGTGAAGGTGACAAGCTGGCAAAATCGTTTCAGTGCCTCACGGTGTTTCTTTGACTCATTACGTTGAGATCAACACCCTTCCGGGGTCGATAAAATAAAGTACTAGTCAACGAGATGAATGAGGGAATTGAATCAGCGAGAGTGTCATCGAGGAAACGAACAATTTGGGTCAACAACAATATCTGGTCAATGAGGTTGACAGGTTAGCGAGGGGTCTCTATGTGGTCGTTCAACTTGTAAGAAATACTAGCTCAATCTCCTTCAACTCACATCCCATCGTTTCAGAAAATAAAGGCACTTTGAATCATGTAGTTTTAGATGTGTTGGGCATAGTGAAAAAACGTGATGGCCACGGCTGGAATTCTTTTCATTATAGGTTTGCACAATTATAGCTCACCCGGGACTAAACAACAACAAAATGTTGGTCAAGTTTTTGAAAAATGCCATCGCGTTGCATTATACTTCTTGTAACAGCCACCGACATCGGCCCCCACCCCGCACTTTACAGACCCACTAGGGCCCACTACAGAAGTAATGTGAAACTTGGAAACAAGTGTCAGTAATGACAGGCCGTAGGTTTCGGTGTGAAACACGATAGACTTTGAAAAATATTTTTCTTGCTAGTCTTCCTGCATTTTGAATCTAATTGATTGGTTAAATATGCAAACTGAATTTCTTTTAGATATTTAGTTCGGTGCTCTACCGTTTCCTTTCCTCCATATATATATATATATATATATATTATTTGATCATCCTTTTTGATGAGAAAATTCGGCGTTTCAGCACTTCCACTTTGAACATATTACCGTATAGTGTTTATGTGTTAATAATAATTTCTAGTTGTTTGATGTGAGTCATTACGTCAGTATGTACACTCGTTTGCGTAATACACACTATTACATCAACTAATCGCTGAATTTTTGAAACAGCTGTAAAGACCTATCAATACTATATTTTTTTCTTTGTCAGATACCCTTGTTTAAGTTTATGTAACAGCTTTTAAAGATGATATAACTCCATATGTAAGTGTTTGTCCACATTTTGTCTCGATATATATATATGTATGTATGTATATATATATATATATATATATATATATATATATATATATATGAGAGAGAGAGAGAGAGACAGAGAGACCTAATAATTTCAACGTGATATACAAATGTTCACCCAGCAAGATTTTTAATGAATCGATCGCTTTTAGTTCATGGTTTGTTTGTGTTTTTTAGGTTTTCTTGTGCATAGATTTTGTCTGCTTTTTTTTTTTTTTTTTTAATATTTTATCGTCGTTTCTTTCTTTTTTGCAAATTAAATATTAGATTTTTAATAATCAACAAACTTTGTTTTATTCCGCTTCTGAAAGACAAAAACAAAACAAAGACAAACATCTTGACTGAGAGTGAAACTAGTTTGTTTGTTTTTCTTTTTGTCTCTTTTTTTTTTTTATATCTCTACCTGATAACCTGTAACCAATAATAATAATAATAATAATAATAATAATAATAATAATGATGTGCAAACGATAGAGAAAATGAAATACTTGTGTGAAAAGGCTGGGCGTCATTCCGTAACTAATTGTAATCTAATACTACCTCTAGATGTCGGTAGTGTTTATTGGAGGGCGTGGCCAACAATGATCATTTCAGAAGACTTCCACATCAAGGACGAGTCCCACTGAAGAGACTTGTTACGTTGTTACGTGTCATTTGAAGCCACACACATCTCTACTTCTTTCTCTCTCTCTCTCGCTTTCCTACTCTCTCTCTCTCTCGCTTTCCTACTCTCTCTCTCTCTCGCTTTCCTACTCTCTCTCTCTCTCCCTCTTTCTCATCTTCCTTCACTTTTGTCTCTCGTAGTCTTTTACCTTCTGTCCTATTCTCTTTTCTTCTTTTCTTTCCCTCCTCCTTCCTTCTCTTCTTTTTTCTTTCTACTTTTATTCCCCTTTCATTCCTCTTTTTTTTTCTTTGTCTCATTGTCCTCTTTCCCTTCTTTCCCGTCTTTTTCTCTTCTTCCTTCATCTTCATTATCGTTCTTCTCTTTCTACTTTTCTTCTTTTCTTCGTTATCGTTGTTGCATTCTTCTTCCTAGTCGTCTTCTCTTTCTTCTCTTTCATCTTCGTTATCGTTGTCTTTCTTTTCTCCTTTTCTTACCATTTTCTTTCAATATATTTATTCACATTCATCTTTGTTCTTTCTTCGCTTAAAAGTCATTGTTTTTCATTCTCATTTTTTTTTCAAAGATTTTTCTCTTTATTTCTTAACTTTCTGTCATTTCAAAGTGTATTTTTTAAAAAATCGTGTTGACCTTCTTTTTCTTCTTTGATTGTCAGAATGCACACTTTTCAAAAGAAATAATAATCATTTTTTAGCTATGACAAGATGAAATATTTTTATACGGGTGGATATATTAAACTGAATCGACCCTTGCATTTGATTGACACCTGTGTTACCCACCCAGTATTAATTACAAAGGAAGAGAAGAGAAAAACTCGGTGGGACTTAGATTCAGAATATAACCCAGTGCTTTCCAACTAGTGCGTCCCTTGTACAGAAAGGTCTCAAACAATTGTCTCAAGTCAAAATAATTTCTTTCTTTTACGTGTGTAGATTAAAATCAACACACACACACACACACACACACACACACACACATATATATATATATATATATATATATATATATATATATATATATATATATACCCATATTTACACATACACACGTGTGCGTATATAAGTGTATACACACACACACACATTTATATAATATGTGTGTGTGTAAGCGTGTTTGTGTATGCGCGTGTATGTATGTTACTGTATGGTGGGGAAAGAAATATGAATGTATATGATAAATTTGACGGCTTGTAAGGGGCAGAGGTTTTTAAGAGGCACTTCAGTTTTGGAAGTCCCTTCCTTAAAGCCCCACTTGCCAGTAACGTAAGCCCTGTGTTATATTAGTTGCAGACTGATTTTTCTGGGACATAGTTTAAGAAAAAAAATGTAGTCCACCTTAAAACCGTGAAATACAGCATGTGTGTATATGTATGTATATGTTTGTGTGTGTATATATGTATGTACGTATATTCGCGCTAATTTTAGTTAATTTACTGGTGACATAACAGTATCGAATTACATGATAAGGTATGTGTGTGTATATATATATATATATATATATATATATATATATATACATGTAAAGAAAGAAACAAATATGTGTCTACTCGACCAACGTTTGAAATATATTCAAAGTTGAAAGCTGAATGGCGGACAACTGGAGCCATTATATATTAATAGCCCGTCATTTTAACCACAGGAACCATATTGTTGACGATGTGATGATGGCTGCAAGATTGATTCGAGGGTATTTAATACGTATTGAATGTAATTATATCACAAATAATAATAATGATGATAATAAAATAATGATAATCTCGCGAAGTGACACTTAGTACAACGTTGAATTGTCGTTCTGTTAGTTTTGGTGTTTTTATTTTTTCTCTTGGTTCTTGTTGTTGTATTCTTTCGGTTGTTCAGAATTTAATATCTTGTTATCTGATATCTTCTAAGTTTGACTTGTTGACCTGAGGAAGCTTTGAAGAGAGAGTAAGTTACGGCGTTTTGATGGAGTATACCTCGGAGCAAAGGTTGTCTGCAGATGATCAGACCGACAATTTACTCTCCATATACTCCTACATTGCCCCCCGCCCCCACCCCACAAGCCATCACTGAAACAATGGATGGCTTCTCTCAATCTTTCGTTTCAGACGTTGGACAGCGGCCATGCTGGGGCACAATCTTGAAAAGTTAAGTCGAACAAATCGACCCAATTATTATTTTTTTATGACCGGTGGTATTTACTATATCGGTCCTTTTTTGCCGATCTCCTATGTTACACGACATAAGCAAACCAACACCGGTTGGTTTGCGACGCGGGGGGCACAAACACGTAGACATAGCCACATATATAAATGACCGGCTTCCACTCAGTTTCCGCCTAGCAAATTTACTCATAAGACATTGGTTGCACTGAGATTATATTAAAAGACACTTGCCTAAGATACCGCGTAGTGGGACTGAACCCAAACTACGTGGTTGCTAAGCGAGCTCCTTAACTACACAGCCGATGATTTCTTTTCTTCTTGTTCGTTCAACTACTGCGATCGATCATTCCATTATTCCTCCACACAACAAAATTCCCGGCTTTGAGCATTTTTTAAGACAAAAATTGGATTGGCAGAGTCGTTAGAGTGTCGAACAAACTACTTTGAGGTGTTTATTTCAGTTCTTTACATTCCGAGTTCAAATCCTGCTGAAATAGACATTGCTTTCAACTCCCAAAATGAGACGATATGGCAAGGCTGAGTGGACATTCGGTCTGTTTTGGTGACAGCACATTTTGATAATGGAGGCAAATACGCACGCGCGCAAAAATATAAGCATGCAGGCAGAAATAGTAATAGAAATATGTGCGCACGCGCGTGGCATGTTTGTGTGATGTATCCATTGGGGGAGGGATAAGAAATTCGCTTCACGACCATGATGCCCTGGGTTCGATCCTACTCTACGGCATTTTGTGCAGATATTTTTACCATAGCTTATCCTTGGGTCGGTCCAAACCTCGTAAATGAAATTGGAAAGACAAAAACTACATTATAAGTCCAAAGTCAGTTGAGAGATGATACGAACCCTCTGTCTACTTCTTCGGTCGTCTCTGACTCACTGTTGGAATATCATAATCCTTAATTGAACAAAATAGGACTTGTGGCCTTTGGCCCCTTTTTCATCCCCCCAAACAATATTACACGAGCATTCAATTCAACTTATTAATCCATATTTACAAGGTAGACTATATATATATATATATATATATATATATATATATATATATATATATATTGTGTGTGTGTGTATACATATAATCTGTGATGAGCTTTACGGCTGCCGTCTTTTGTCATTCTGTCTAGCTTCGTATTAAAGGGTTTTGTCTGGTGGAGATCGGAGAATAAAGAATGGGGCTGGATTTCAAATTAAAATTAAGGAGATCAGTAGAGGTGATTTCGACTTTTTAAAGTAGTGTAGATGGGAAGGAGAACAAAACGAGGAGAGACGTAGGCGGATTTAAATAAACGGAGAGGGTGAGAGCGATAGACAAAAAATGTATTTATACTCAAATAGAGAGATGAGTGCTATAGAAAGTGGTGGGGGTTGAGTGACATGGAGATTGTGTGTGTGTGTGTGTGTGTGCGTGTAGTTTGTTTCTTTTGACCCGTAGACAATAGGTTAATTTAAAGCTAGAGTCAAGTCTCGTCTTTAACACTGTTTCAATTCCAGGTTGTACTCTATTGCATTTCAAGCGCATCACTGCGTTCTCCTTGTAAAAAGTATTACAGAATCTGATTTCATCTCAATATATATATATATATATATATATATATATATATATATATATAAACACACGCACTATATATTCACTCGTTTATTACTATAAAATATATATAGGGTGCGCTGAATAATAAATTGTCGTGTAAATAATGCAAAAATGAAAATACCATTGGCATCTCATTTTAAAAGATATATTTAGCAAAATTGCATAAAAACAACTTGAATTACTAAAGAGTAAATTTATTCAATAAAATCGCCATTTGCTTCATGTGTGCAACACCCTAACCACTGAGCCACGGGCCTACACACACACACACACAGGTGCATACGCACGCGTGCACAAACGCTGTTGCTGATATTGCAACAAAAAACCTCCTAGCTACACGATCTGCACGAAATAGCCACGAAATCTTTCGCAAATATGCTCTCCTTTTAAAAATAGACCAAAAAAATGGACACGTTGGACAGTGCAGTCCACGTTATACAAAACAATGCGATGGTCACATTTGAAATACCTTTCAGCATAAAGTTTTCCTTTACCAAGATAAACTTATGCCACAACAAGAACAATAGCGACAACATTAAAATAACTGGTATAATTAAGATAGTGGGGCTTTTCTCTCGTTAATTATCTTATGAATATCCAGCGCTTATTAAGAAAATTCTAAACATACTCAGTAACTGTCTTTCTATGTAGCGTTCCCTCTACGTCTCATTTATAACCATACAGCGCGTCTTTTCAAAGTAAATTGACTATGTCCAGCTAACTCGAAATATGGGTGTTATTGCCGATCTAAATGAAGCGTTAAAACTCGCCATTGAAACTTTTACAAAGGGTAAAAAGATATATATGGTTTTGATAATGTTTCCACAAGTATTTATTTATTCATATAATGTGTGTGTATATATATATATATATATATATATATATATATATATATATATATGTATATATATATATATATATATAAATGGTTGTCATGTTTGTTTTATTAACCTTTTTATATTGTTTCATTGGGATTAGAGAGAGAAGGGGTGAATGATAATGTATGATAATGTATTCATTGAAGTTTGTCTCCTGTTTTCTTCCCTTTGTTGATGTTACCCTCTCTCTCTCTTTCTCTCTGCGTTTGTGGTTTTGTATTTTTGTACATTTGTTTTTATTTTGCATCGTTTTGTTAACTTTCTTTTTTGCTTTTTTTTAGTACATTATTTATTGTCATTACTGGTTGTTGGTTTTTTTCTTCTTCTTGGTCACTAAACTCTGAGCTAATTAGTCAAGCTTTTATATACCACTTAAGATTGAGATCATTATTTGCCTATAGGTGTGTATGTATGCGCATGCTCATACACACAAACGTGTGTATGTATATATATATATATATATATTTATATATATTTATATATATATATATTTATATATATATATATTTATATATATATATATTTATATATATATATATTTATATATATATATATATTTATATATATATATATTTATATATATATATATATATATATATATACATATATATATATATATACATATATATATATATATATATATACACACATGCGTATGAATATAAATGTATATACACACATAAGTCAGCCGTTGTGTTTGTATGAGTATGTATGTGTAAATATATATACACGTATGTATATAAATATATATATATACGCACACACACACACACACACACACACACACACACTATATATATATATATATATATATATATATATATATATATATATATATATATGCATACAAACACTATTTGTATACTTACATACTCACAGGCACAAATGCATCTTATATGTATATATATTCACACACCTATGTATGTATTTAAATGTACATACATATATACATACCAGCTCAGCCATTTTACTCTCCATCGCTTTCTTTCTATCTTTGTATACGTGTACGCGTCTGTTACCGTGTAGATGAATGCCTTTATGCGCGCGTGTGTGTGTGTGTGTATGCGTGTGTATTCACCCGTACACATATCTCTTCACACGTATCATACAAACTCCTTCAACTGTGAGAGGATTAGCAACAATAAGTCTACGTTATAGTTTTACACTCAAACAACGCTCTTCCATTTCTCTCCACATTTTTGGGGTTATAACTTACAAATCTGAATACGCCTATACCTCTACACCCACCCATCCACCCACACAGCCACATACGGGTATCCCTATGCCTCATTCGCTTTTCATGTCTCCTTTAAATATCGCAAACCGAGTGAAACTTTCTGAAAAATGATGTCTTTTTGTTCAGAAACAACTTGTAGAACTAAAGGCACCGCCCTTTATCTCTTTAACACCGGCCCCTTTCTCTCTCTATCTCTCTCTCACTCTTTCTCTCTCTCTCTCTCTCTCATATATATATATATATATATATATATATATATATATATATAATGTATGTATATATCACATACGCTTTCACACACACAAAGATAGGCAGACAAACATTTATCATAAGATATATATGCACATACACACATATATACACACATAAATATATATCTATATATATATATATACATTTATGTATATACATATACATATATATACATATATATATACATACATATATACATACATATATATATATATACATACATACATACATACATATATATATACATGTGATTTATATCTATAAAATGTATGTATGCATAATACATATTATATATTACACATATATATATATCATACATGTATAATATATATACTTACTTGTCTTTAAAAATATCTTTAAGAAACTAGAAATTTGAAAATATAATACAACTTTAACATACATACAGTCTAGCAGATGGCAGCGTTTAAGCCTGACTTTGGACAGATTATTTGCCATAATCAAAATGATAATACTGGATTAATTATTAAAAAAAAAAGAATGAGATCTTTCGGACGGCTTTCTAAGACTTCAAAGTTGATTTCGAGTGTAGGTGATCATATGCCAGTAAAACAAAAGAGTCGCAGAAGATGTACTAGATGTACTTCGAGGAACAAAGAAAGGAGGACTCAATACATTTACAGAAAATGCAACATTCCGTTATGCGTTGATAAATGTTTTACAGTAAATCACACATAGCATGTATTTATAAATCATGGTTTTTCTTGTAAATATTATTTACATATTGTAAATATGTAAATATTGTAAATCATAAGTAAATATGTGTATCATATGTAAATATTGTAAATATTTATATCATAAGAGAAAAAACTATATAATTACATAATCATTATATGAGGAAAGAAGTTTATTTATCATTTCATAGGTATAATTTGGAAGGAGTTATTATATATACTATTTTATAAGTGTTATTCGAAAAAATAATTGTAATTTATAATAAATATTATATGAGAAAGCAATTATAGCTTCATTTTGCGTTAGGAATAAACTAAGATATATTTCATCTTTATTTCCGTAATTTTCCGAATTTGCTCATCGTGCATGTGAAATACTGTTGGGATGGGATAGTCCCAAGTATTTATTCATTAGAAGACTGTTGGGACATTTTTGTCGCACGTCCAAAAATCATACGTAGCGATAAAAAAAAGTTTAGAAAAAGCCGGAAGAAATACTGCTAAGCATTTTGTCTGATGTGCTAACGATTTTTTCCAATCGGCCATTTTTGTCTGATGTGTTTCTGTTTTGGGTGGGGGTAGTCAAGTACATCGACCAGTACTTTACTTTATCGATACCATAAGGATGAAAGTCATAGTCCACCTGGACGGGATTTGAGCTCAGAACATACAGAGCAGTAACTGAATGCCACAATACATTATTTGCTGGTGCTCTATCGATTCTGCCAATCCAACAACGGATTTCATCCAATGCAACCTCCCACCCACAGGCAATCCATCACCACCTGAGTTGCTATAGTAACAGAGTAGCTGAAAAGTTGATTGATTTGAGAGATAAGTGTTGTCAGCTAATTGAGCCATCATCTCTTGTTTCACCTCTGCCTACACCTAATGCCTCCGCCGCTACCGCCAACAACCGGCCTGTGGTGGGGGCGGGAAGAGGTGAAGCAATATGATGGCTTCATCTTGTCAGCGGTTGGACTGTAGCCTTGAAACAATACATTGCTTCGAGTCGTTCTTTCTCATCATTGTCCAACAGAGTCTGTTCGACTTCGTTTTATGCCACTGGCTCAGTTATATTTCGTCTGCTTTTTTGTTTTGGTGGTGATGGGGATGTAGGTCTATGCGTGTGTGTGTGTGTGTGTTGCCAGTGCACATATGAATTTTTGTGTGGAGAGATTCCTACTCTCGGAGTGGTTGGCGTTAGGAAGGGCATCCAGCTGTAGAAACACTGCCAGATTAGATTGGAGCCTGGTGCGGCTCCTGGCTTGCCAGTCCCCAGTCAAACCGTCTAACCCATGTCAGCATAGAAAACAGACGTTAAATGATGATGACGATAATGATGATGATGATGGTCCTCAGAGTTTCTATCTACCAAATTCTCTCACAAGGAATTTGTCAGTCCGGTGCAATACTAGCTGACACCCGCCCAATGTGACGCGCAGTGGGACTGAAACACCGAAACCAAGTGATTGCAAAACTATCTTTTTAAACTCACAGCCATGCCTATATATATATATATATATATATATATATATATATATATGTGTGTGTGTGTGTGTGTGTGTGTGTGTGTGTGTGTGTGTGTGTGTGTGTGCATAAATTCTCTTACGAAGCTTAGCAGATATTCGCTTAACTGAAACAGTAGCCATATTGTAAAAATATGAATGAACCCATTTATAAATTATTTTGCAGTCATCATCGAGTTCTTTCATAATCAAGATTACCAGATCGGAATCTACCATATATATATATATATATACTGGATGGGGGTGGGGTGCAGTAGGAAATTGCTCTAAAAACACGACTAATTATTATGGAGAAGGAGGTTGCGTTTTGTATTTTGTTCGTATGTATTTTTTTTTGTTTTGTATTGTTATTTATAAGTGTGTCGAATAAATCGATAAGGAAGAGAATCTAGTACACCTGTTGTACTGTAGTTTCTAGTTCCATCGATTTCTGTAGATGAAAAGAGAAAGTGAAACAAGTTTATTTTATGAATTCTAGTTGACATTGCTAATGTAATTGAGCGTCGCTCTAAATTTGGTCGTGGGCGCTGGTGCGACTGCTGCTTCTGTTATTGTTTTTGTTGTTGCTGTTGTAGTTAATCTTCTGGACATAGATTGTCGATCGAGTCATTGGTCACATTGCCAACTGGTAAACGAAATGAAGATAAGGATTAATGTGAATATTCGTTGAGAAATATAAATATGTATGTACATATATGTATATATATGTATGTGTGTGTGCGTGCGTGCGTGTTTATGTCTGTATATGTTGTTTGTATATATGCATGCATATGTGTGAAATGCCAGAGGATTTGTTTAAGCCGGTCAATTTTCAACCAGCTGATTAAAGGCACTCCGGCTGCGACTATCCCATTTTTCTCCAGTTAGACTCATTATATTCAAATCTACATTTGTCATATTTCTCTGGGCATTACATATGAATATTTGGTTTCTATTTCGGGCAGATCCAAAGATCACGTAGAGGCTGCCTCGTTGACGCAGTCCAAATATAGTTTTAAGGACAGTTTCATGTCCTAAAAGCGAAGAGATAAAACATCTGGATAGTACGCTAGTCCATCGCAGGTATTCTCAAGTGGTCTGGTATTTATTTCTCAATTTTAATTCTAAGTAGAACAGAGGTAATGTGGCATAAAGTTTTCTGCCCCGGACACAGTCAAAGACTACACACACACATATACACACGATTATTAGGTCCCTGTCGGGAAGCTCTTAGTTCATAACCGTCCTTCATAAGCAGCAATTTGCGTCTCTCCAATCAATAGACGTTCGTATATGTCTCCGGATGTTTATGTATTTGTATTATCTCTGTGTATATTATCTATTAATGAGCTAACACATTATTTATATTTTAATGCTATTAAATCATGTACTTAGACCATCAGTAAACAAGCAGCTACACAAAGAAGCAATTATGGTTATAGCGAGAGAGAGAGAGAGAGAGAGATAGAGTCCGTGCTAGGTTTAAACATAGTTACTGTTACTCTGGTTTATGTTTCATGCTTTTTGACTGTCACCAAATTTTCCTGCCATAAATGAATCCTTCTCTGAGTTATTTTTCTCAGCTCATTTTTGTTTAAATTATGCAAATTACTTGGGCCATAAATGTTTTCTACTCCTTTTTGTATAAACTCTAAGTTCCTTGGCTACGAGAGGTAAGTTGTTGTGCTGATCACGACTTTTCAGCCAGAAATACATTTCTACGTTCGGCCTCTTAATCCCGACTATAAACTTATCCTTTTCCTTAGTGGTACGTCAACTTAGAACTCTCGCGTTTTAAGATTATTTCCCCTTGTCAAATAGAGCTGGTCTTGATTGCCATTTGGTAATTATGACACATTCTTTACAGGTGGTGACAGTGTTATGTTGTAAGGTATTCAACATACCTGTATTTGATAATATCTTATCTTGATTGTACCTGAATAGATTCTTTTGTTGTTGTTGTTTAGAGGTGGAGTTGATCTCGTCTAGTAAAAAAAATGGCTTGCGTAGTTTGCAATCTAAACGTTTACGTGAAAAAAAAAAGTATAAAGTTCACGGAATATCATATTAACTCGAAACTTCAACTCTTCATTGTTGTCAAGAAATGTCACCTTTAGAGGAGAACAATAAAGATAAAAAGACAATACAATACCCATTGACAGGAACAATCAGCAGTGATATGTATACGCACACACATACACACACACATTTACATACAAATGCATTCACATACACATAACCACATATATACACACATATATATACACATTAACACGCACACACATTCTTGTCTACTTTGTAAAAATCTCCTTCTTATAATACCTTATATCTTTCTTGTAAAGTTTAAGGATCTCTTTACTAAAGTGGTGGTTCTGGTCTATTGTTTAAAGCTCCAGCCTATGTCAGCCATGATCGAGTTAGTATTTAATCAAAGGCGTTCTAGGTCGTGACCAACCTGGCTTCTCTTCTGTACAACTTGGCTAACAGCAGGTAAAGCAATCACACAACAACTCCATCATGGGGTCGAGTTGACTGTTTAGCAGTAAACCGGAACAAAGGTTACGACCTGCTTTTATTTTATTTTATTCTGAAAAGGGGATCTGTAAGGGGCAAAATATCTGGCCCTTTGCTTTCTTAGTTCAAACCCTATCGTGGCCTAGATCGGTGATAAACTTGTCCCTGGGTAGCTTTAAACGTGTTCCGTTCTCTTGCAAACATTCCAGACAGATTTTCGGCTTTATGGTACTTACCCCCGCCAACACCAGCAGCAGCAGCACCATCACCACCCATCATTCTCAAAATTCTGTAAAGGGACATCATTATTGTCCTTCCTTCGTAGTTAAGGTGTGTGTGTGATGTCGTCCTATCTAAAATAAAAGAGCAGAAAGAAGGGTAAAATATGGTTGGTTGATGGTTTAGCGTCGCCTTATTTCAATTTGCACGTTTTTAGCTTTTTAGTCGGTTCGTTTTATAATTTATTATTCAACATAACTGTATGCATTCGTGAATTTATCAATAGGTATAGTCATGCGCGCGCACAAAAATGTATACGTGTATGCCTGGCGTGCTAACGTTTCTGCCAGCTCGCTGCCTTCTGCTGCAATATTAAAACATCAGAACTGTGGCCAACAGGAGGAATACAGTGGAATATAAACACACTACCATAATACGCCATAACTGTCCATCTTTTTCAATCTGTATACGAGGTGGATGTCATACAACCCAAATTGTGTGACTCACTCTGACTGGGGGGAAAAATCGAACGAAAGGTGAGTTCGTGCGTGTATTCATAGATGTCGCTCACAGGTTTACACATGCGAACCCGTGTGAGTGTATTTGTGTCAGGGTGGGGAAGAATTCTCTAGTGTACGCTTGTACCAATCGAACTGGTCCTTCTCACAATTATAAGCGTTCAATAGAGCCATTATTATTATTATTATTATTATTATTATTATTATTATTATGAGATAGGTGGGTGTGGAGGTGATGGAAGAAAAATAAATCATCAAACGAAAATATTTTCCCCTCCGAGAAAACAAAAACACGAAGAAGAACCCTCGACTGGTCCCCCCCCCCCTCCACCTGCCACTTCCAGTTCCATCCACTTCAATTTCATCTTTTTAGTCCCCAGCCGGATGTCATCATAAGACGCTGCTATGATGGAGATGATTTCTCCTTAACAGCAGTCGTTCCTCTACCTGCGTCTCACCCAGCCACCCATCCCGAATTTAGAAACGTTGTCGTACAGCTTTCTCCCCGCCCCCCTCTCTCTCTCCCTCCTTCTCTCACATCCCTTTCTCTATCAATCTATCACTCTCCCCTCTACTCCACGTGGCACACGCTAGTTCTCTTTGCACACACGCTAGCTCACCTGCAAGTAATGTGTGTGTGTGTGTGTGTGTGTGTGTATTTCCGGTTAGAGATCCTCGTTACGTGTGGACTGATACGCACACAAGAAAGATATGGGTTCGTATTTAAGTGCAAGCTTTGCATCCACGCACTCGTTGACGCACCGTGCACGTGAGCCGTGCGTATATGTATCTTTGTAGCTATAGAAGTCGCACCTTGCACGCATACATGTGTGCACACACACACACACACACACACACACACACACACACACACACACACACACACATCTACAAATGCCATGCACACACAAGCACAAATGCATTCGGGTATAGACACACTCACATACCCCAAAATACACGTACGAAAGCCACCCGCACGCATCCACGTACACACACACACACAGATAGATAGATATACATACATACATATATACATACGTACATTCATAGATCCTTACAAGTACTTACGTACATATATTCTTACACATGTACACATACCTGATTTTTACCTTTATACGCAAACATACTCATAGATGCACATACATACACTTATACATTCTTCTATCCGTACGCATATACTCACACGCATGCAAAAATACACACAAGCACATTCATATACTTTCATACCAATACATACATGCACACACGCGCGCGCGCGCGAGCGCATTCCCGCACGTTTCGTACGTATATAGCCACACGCATGCACATATACATATACACAATCATTCACACAAACATATGCACAGTAATACATGCTCACACACACACAGACACACACGTACAAGACAGACGCATACATACACCAACACACACAGACACACACGTACACGAACACGACAGACACATTCATACAACACACACACACACATACGCGCGCACACATACACACACACACACATGCCAAGACATGCGCCGACACCGACACACCACCAGCACACACTTAACTGCTATGCCACATCCGTCTCCAAAGCAATACCGCGATGGCTACGTATCAAAGAGACCCTCGTCTACCTACAAACCTACTTAACTCTGTGCACTACTGCAAATCTACTGCACAAAAGCCAACCTCTAACAGTGGCTGTTTTAAAGAACTGCACTTTGGCCTGAATAAAAGAGAGCGGGAGGGGAGTGAGATGAGGGTCGGAGGTGGAGGTATATATTAATGTAGGCCGCGCGTCGTCTCTTCCGTTTATGGTTCAAAAGAAAGTAATGTTTAGAGTGAGGTGTACTCTATGATGGCGAATTTTCAACTGCAGTGTGAGTGTGTTGTGTACCTGTGCGCGCTGATATACATACATAAAAACATACATACATAGACAGATAGATATACATATATATATATATATATACATATAATGTACATATAAAGTCAAAATATGACTTTAATCACCTTATTTTGGAATTGTTTGGATAATACCATACTTAATTCTGGTGCCTAAATTTAAGTACCATATTCACCTTGAATCATATTATGTACATATACATACATATATATACATATATATATGGAAAAAAGTCAAGGTAGGAAATGCAAAAAATTTTCAACCTTCTATATACATACATACATACATATATATATATATATATATATATATATATATATATATATATATATATAATACATACATACATACATACTATTTAAGTATTACTTGTCAAAAGTGAAACAAAAACACTCATGTCAAATACTTTCACTTTAAAAATGAAACTATTCCACTAACTGAAACAATCACCTTAAAGAATTATATATATATATATATATATATATATATATATATATATTCATAACCACTTCAGCATGGCTGTCCGTTCGAACAGACAGCCATGTTGAAGTGTCTACGAACATTACTTATTAGTACAACTACTGCGTTGATCTCTTAAAGACATTTTAGAACTAGCATTTTTTGTTTATATATATATATATATATATATATATATATATATTTCCGTTTGAGTTAGAGGTTGAGAAACCAACTAAGGGATAGTATCTATCCAATATACTGCTGGTAGAGTCCCCAGTTATTCATACCCAAGTGCTAGTCATTGCGTGGCAATCTCGCAATTGAGTGTCATACACACACACATATATATATATATGAAAGACAAACGGAGGGGTACATACATACATATATATGAGGGAGAAGAGATGTGTGTGTTTTTTTTTTTGGTGGCTATACTTACAGAGTAACCCAATAAATGTCCAACTATTTCTCGATTCGTCTCCTCCTTAATTTCCTGAGTCAAAGTCCCATCAGGAGGTCGATCACCTCTTCAGCAACGTCGATACGGTCGACCGCATATTTAGATTAAACCAATTAAGCCAGGTGTCTAGCCAATAGAAATCGTTATTCATAATCAGCTTTCTACCTTCCATCGTTCTTGGATCGATAAAATAGGACCCACTCAAGAGAACCTGACTCTGTTTAATCACCTGTGTCCCTTTCTCGAAAAAACAAAAGTGAAAACATATCATGGCATTGTTCCAATCCTTAAAAATCATTATTTATGAACTGCCAAGCAGTGAACGCTGCTTGGCTGTTTAACGGTTCATAAGAGGATTTTATTCGCGATGTACTTGACAAAAATCAAAATATTCTCGCCCCTTTTTTGCATGAAATCTAGAAATGTACATTAATCCCTTGCCATATCGCGCTTCACCGATCGCGGTTTATTATTTATGCTTACGTCGATTCCTCCGTGATGTTGTGTTGCATTTATAATAAAATAAATATATACAAATTATAAAAATGATTTTTAAAAATATACGGCACAGCACTGTTCCTACTTCGCGTATTTTCACCTATCGCGGGGATTTTGGGAACGTAACACCTGCGATATTCGAGGGATTACTGTATTTAAAAAAAAGTATTTATAATATTTTAGCTATATTTTTTATTTTATTTTTTTTTAGCTTTGACTTGTTTCAGTCATTTGACTGCGGTCATGCTGAGGCACTCTCTTGAAGCCTTAGTGTTGATATTTTTTGTTTTTGTTTTTGCAAAAGTTTCACGATCCCTTGTGTGTGAGCATGTGTATTATTTATAATCAGCTACACCCGTGAAACGGACGGAGGAGTTCACTATAGAGGCCTCTTACTATCAACTTAAAGTCTACATAGTTGTATTATTGAATCATCATTTGCACTATGCTCTTCCAACTTCTTAACCAGGAATATCCCGTGCATATATATAATTTTTTTTTCCCTACATAATCTTGTGATACACCTGGTTACATCCTCGGTGATGTTTCCTGCAGTCATTAGGTGTTTCAGATCTCCCGACAACCAAATTAGTGAAGCCTCCCACTCATAACCAGTTAACACTACACCAAGTAACACAGACCCGCCTAGAGTCCGTACCTTTCGATCCACAATGACACACACACACACACACACACACACACACACACGCACGCACGCACGCACGCACGCACGCACGCACGCACGCACGCACGCACGCACGCACGCACGCACGCACGCACGCACGCACGCACGCACGCATGCACGCACGCACGCACGCACGCATGCATGCATGCATGCATGCATACATATATATATATAGCTAGAGAGAGAGAGAGAGATTAATAAAAACGAGGTAGTTCTATTATATGAGTGCGTCTGTTCGTATATGTTCTCGCTGTTGATGAAGGCGAACCATCCTCCTCTATTTCCTCTTCCTACTCCTCCTTTGCCTCCTTGTCATCATCATCATCATCATCATTATAAACAGTTGTAACATGGTGACTGTGTTAATATCTTAATTTGCCATAATTGCAAACGGAGAAGGGGAATAAGGAGGAGCAGAGTGAAGAGGTACAAAAACGAAATTGAGAAATAAAACCATAAAAAAGCACCAAAACACCTCACCACACACACACACACACACACACACACAGAAGTTACTTCCTTCCTTCCTCCTCCTCTTCCTCCTCCTCGCTACTGAAATATGGCGAAGAAGTCGAAGTTGTAAGGTGGAACTCTGGAGGTTGTGAGGCTTGGAAGATGGAAGTCAACGCAATTAAGTTCAATGGAAAACCAAAGGCATTGTTAATCGATGGAAAAGTTCCATAGAATATGTCACGAAGTTACCTCTTTAATCGATACTATTCTGGGAGTGACAACAAGGAAAATCTTGCTATTTGTATATACGTGTGTGTGCGTGTGTGCATAATTCATATATATATATATGTGTGTGTGTGTGTATAATATATATGTGTGTGTGTATTTAATACATAGACGTGTGTGTGTGTGTTTAGGTATAATATATATATGGCATATATATGTGTGTGTGTGTGTGTGTCTATGCATACATATGTGTGTTGCAGATTTGTATTTATAATTCTATACGTTTGTACACACACACACACACACACACACACACACACACATGTATGTATGCCAATATATAGTATGTTTGTGCCTCACTGCCCTTTCCCTCCTCTTTCTCGCTTATATATATATATATTTATACATGTGTCTATAGTTCCGTTTTTGTATGTGTATGTATGCCTCTATGTATATTTGTATCTTTGTATATATATATAGATGTGTGTGTGTGTGTGTGTGTGTGTGTGTGTGTGTATTTATGCATGTAGGTATATATGCAGGCAGGTAGTCAGCTTTGTATGTACGTTTGTATGCATATATGTATGGTTGAGTGTATATATTGATATGTATACGTATATGTAGTTTAATGTTCTATATATTCGCAAACGAGTTGATGAGTGTAAAGCTGGTGGTAGTAGTTGTAGTGGTGGTGGTGGTGGTAGTATTATCTGTTGTGGTATATCGTTATTGATTACTGTCTCGTTTTACTTTAATTTAAAAGAATGAAATCATTTAGTTCATTAAGTGTGTGTTGGTAATTGGAGCATTGAATCTGTTTGAATGAGATGTATGTACACACACACACACACACACACACACACACACATGTATATGTATAGATATACAGACGTGTGTGTGTATGTATATATGTGTGTTCCCGTGTGTGTGTGTATATTTATTTATTTATTTATTTATATATAAATTTAAATAATAAGGGTGAAAACTTGAATAATATCAATTTAAAACCAGTGGCCTAGCATATTGAAAAATCTGAAGATTCAGAAAAATTATATTACATAAATATAAGAGGGATGACCACTAAGACACAGGTGGTCAACTTCTAGCATAATGGATGTCCACTTAGTGGTCATCCCTCTTATATGTATGTAATACACACACACACACACGCAGGCGTAGCTGGCTATGTGGTTAGAAGTTTGCTTCCAAACCATATGGTTCCAGGATAGATAGATAAATAGATAGATAGATAGATGCATGCATGCTGGCTGGTTGGGTACAATAACTTATCTTCAGTCGTGAATTTTTAATCAAGGGCGTTTTTTGGGGGGGGGGTTTTCATTTCCAAGGTGTTAAAATCTCACATTTGGCGTATTTTTCTTCCACGATTTTCCTGAGTTTTTTTTTTTCTGTGTAAACTCTAAAAGCAAAAATAAAATAGATTTAGGAAAAGGGTTAATTTTTTTTTTTTTTTTCATTTTATTCTTTTCTTTTCCGCTTTGGCGTGGGTGGTGGGGTTATATTTTTTTGAAAGGATGATGAAGTTTATTTGAGGTTTGAGTCTTTTGTGAGTAAAACATTATTTATAAAAGAATCCATTATGAACAAATAACATAAAAGTATATTTAAAAAAATGGAAAAACAAGATGCTATCAGGTTTGTTTCCCTTTTTATAAAAAGAATGAAAAAATATTTTGATGATTCACTCACTAACAACAACAAAAAAAAAAAACAGGAACTTCACCTGCGTCCAACGATCGATCACTGTACTTTATTCACACATCTCGCCCGCAAGGTTACCCTGCCCCGGTCGCCGTATAACCCTATCCATCTCGCTATCTGTCTCTCTATCTATCACTTTTATTCATTAAGTCAATAAAGAGTAACGGGGTGAGATAGAGATGACTTAATGAATGACTGTTTTTATCATTAAACAACTTACTATTGTATCGAATATGATCGTTTCAACGCTATTCTACACAATTGTCCTTCATGTTTTTTCTCTCTTTTCTTTTATTGTTACCTTTATAACAAGTACACTTATCATCATTATTATAATATTTTTATTAGCATTGTTATTGTCATTAAGGCGACGAGCTGGCAGAATCGTTAGCACGCTAGACAAAATACTTTCGTCCGGCATTTCGTCCGCCCTTACGTTCTGAGTTCAAATTCCGCTGAGGCCACTTTACCTTTCAGCCTTTCGGGGTCGATAAGTTAAGTAGCAGTTGAACACTGAGGTTGATGTAACTGACTAGTCCCCTCCTCCAAAATTTAAGGCCTTGTACCTTCATTAGAAAGAATTATTATTATTATGGCGGCGAGCCGGCAGAATCGTTACCAAGTCGGGCAAAATGCTCATCAGCATTTCGTCTGTCTTCACGTTCTGAGTTCAAATTCCACCAAGGCCGACTTTGCCATTCATCTTTTCGGGGCCGATAAATTAAGTACCAGTGAAACACTGGGGTCGATGTAATCGACTATTCTCCCAACCCACCCACAAAAAAAATTTCAGTCTTTGTGGCTTTAGTAGAAAGGATTATTATTATTATTATTATTATTATTATAAGAGAGATTTCGCAGTAAAGGAAGAGCCGTCCTTATATATAAGAATAAATTGAAACGATCACTAAAACCCTTACAGCTTAATTTTAACATCTTGGGAAAGTTATTGTCTAAAAATTGTCCTGAGTGGTGTAAAATGTGTTATGGCGCATCTAAACAATTTGAGATGAAGAAACAGAACAATAAAGAGTTATATCCTGCAATCATCAGACACATTTGTCCAATCCCAGGCAAAACCGAGACCATCATTTTCCCCGTTGAGACTTCATAACAAAATCTATACTCGGACTCAAATTGCATTCACGCATCCATTGCAAATAGATGCGGATTCTTTTGTTTTTAATCCTTTTTGTAAAAAAAAAATGCTTTCCTGCAATCATTCATATATCGAAATCGACAGTGGTGGCCATTATTATAATTATTATTATTCTCATCATTATCATTCACATGTGGTATCTTTGCAAAATTTTCTAATTCAATAAATTAAAAACTTTATAATTCTTTTGGAAGAAATGTCCTTTCCTCTCTCATCATTCTTCTTCTTTAATCATGTCTTTTATGATGGGTTTTATTTACTCTCGACTCTTTCCATCTCTTCTCATTGCTTTTATTTTTCTAGTTCTCTTTCTCTCTCTTTTTCCCTCTCTCTATATCCCACTGTATCCCCCCTCTCTCTCTCTCCCCATTTTCTCTTTCTTCATTCTCCCCTCCTTTTCTCCATTCCTCTCTCTCTCTCTCCGTTTCTAACTCTCTATCTATAACCCCTTTGTCTCTATATTTTCTTTCATTTCGTTTCTTCCTTTATCAATATCCTATCTCGTTTCTCATATCTCAATCAGTAACGAGATCTCCCTCTCCTACGCCACCCTTCCCCACACACACCGATTCGAAAGAACTGCTTCTTGGCCTAACGTGGCGTGACTTGATTGGCTTAATGTAGCGTAGATTTTGGCAGTGATAACATCTCTCTCTCTCTCTCTCTCTCTCTCTCTCTTGCCTCGTCTTGCTTTTCCTTCTTTTTTACAATGCCCTTCGCTTTTGTCATGTCTAGACGATCAAAGTATGTACCAGTTTAGCCAAGGGTTATTTTGCTAAGGAGAGGGAATGAAATAAAATAAAACAAAAACAAGATGAAAAACATATGTAAAAGACGTGCATAAAATATGCTAATGCATTCTTAAAGGATCTTTCTCGGCCTCTTACACCTTCGGTAAGAGAGAAATTAATCAGATTTTGTCATCAGTGTATTTACCGTGCAATATCGTCTGGCTTTCTTCCAAAGGTAAAGCTGACCTTGAAGTTCTGTATTGATAAATATCTCCAGTTTAAATGAAACGCGACGCTTGCTTTCCACTTTAGAATTATTCGGCGCCATCTTTGTTTTCTGCGTTTTTCGTTTTGCTTGCTTGTTCTTTAAAATTTTGTTTTATTTTTCTTCATTTTTCTTTTTAATATTTGTAGGTGTATGATACATGCCTTGCGTTATGAGATGGTTGTATGTACGTTTGTATAAATTCGTGTACGTGTGTGTGTCACGCAGACGTATGTGATTTGCATATATATATATATATGCAAATTATATTTACATATCTGTGCGTGTATATATATACATATATATATATATATATATAGAGATAGATATATATATATATATACACACACATACAGAGATATATAAAAGTGTGTATATATATATATATATTTACATATGTAACCAAGTCTATCTAGATATATGTATATACGCATGTACACACACAAACACATATACGACCCAATGAACACACAAACATACCACCATGTACACTCGTTGTGTGTGTGTGTGTGTGTGTGTGTGTGTGTGTGTGTGCGCGCGTGTGCAGGCTTACTACAATCACCCGGTTTCAATAGTTCTACTGTTATATATCTCTACAGGCCTTTATTCAAAGGTACGCTTTACTTCCCATGTCGTTGGCTTTAGCAAGAGGAACCAGTGCTCTATATTGTAATTGTTGTTGTTGGTGGTGGTATTGGCGGCAATGATAGCGCGGTGCATTGCAATGTAGTGGTGATCTTATCTCTTCAGTAGCCTAAATAAAATGAATGATTAATGCTACACTCTGTACATTCTTCTAATCACTGATACCGTTTGGTTAATCTTATCTTGCGGCCCTATTGTGGTTCTTATTGTTGCACTGCACAAAAGCTATGAATATATTTATAATGCCTATACAAACGAAAATAAACTATGAAACGAACCATTTCGGACCTTATATGTGGTCGCTTGATTTTGCTAGAAATAGCAAACAAATTCATTCTTAGAATCATACTCAAATATAAAGCGTTATGATTTGCTTGAACCATGGCATTATGGGTAAATAATACAAATGTTCGAGAAAAAGTTTTGGGCGATGCGGGTGAGATATATGATAAATAAAAACAAAGGCTTGCCGGTAATAATACATTTCTCCGAAGTCTTTACATATATATATATATATGAAAGAGTGAACCTTTACCGAAATATTAAATTTTATTAAAGAACGTATGTGAAGTCATACAATATTTTCTTAATCGACATCGCTCTGGATATTTTGCCTAGCTTCTTACTTGCATTGCCCAAAGGATTTTTTTCGACCATTTATATCCCAAAACCAAACGCCTTTAAAAATGAGAAAACATTATGGATAATGTTGCTCTATGTTACCTTGCAAAAACGTATCTGTTAAGGTTGGAATGTTCGATCAGAGATTGGCCAGGGACCACACCACAAAGACGGCATCAACAATATCAACAACAACGACGATGAGTTGAGGATAGTATCCTTTGTGTGGTCACTTGTAAGAAATAGCAGCCATATAGCCATCAAATCATATATTACCATCTTTAAAAGGGGACTACCTTGTAAATGATGGGCTTGTGTGCTTCTAAAATGCCAGTACCATCAGAGATGGAATTCTTTTGAGAATGGCTTGGGTCAGTCAGGGCGGATCTTGGGCTAAACAACTACTACTACTACTATTACAAATGAGTTTCAAGCGAGCAAATGTGGAGTCTTCGATGAAGCTAGAAATAACAGATCTACTGGACTAGGATTGATCTGAAGCTGAGCAGCAACAACAGCGAAATGAATAGTTCCACCCGCAATAAAAACACACTTTCGGGTGTTGTCAGTCATCTTAGAAACATTTCAGTCGTTTTTGTTGTTGTTGTTGTTGTTGTTTTCAGCTAAACATACAATTCTTTTACTTGTTTCAGTCATTAGATCGCGGTCAGGCTGGGGCACTGCCTTGAACAGCTCGATCCCAGTACTTATTCTTAAATCTGGTACTTTTTACCGAACAATCATAACCTTCACACGGTCCATACTGCGTCAGACTCTCCAAGATGTATTTCAAACATGTGTAGAAGAGTCAACTTCTGTATTGAAAACGAAGGACGACACTTTCAACACCTCTTATAAATCTTTTTAAAGTCTTGTAAAGTCTAATAAATTCTTTTGTAGTCTTATGCCATCTTATAAATATTTATTTTGCAATTAAAATACTTACAGCGGAGAGACTTTTTGAACTCCCTGTATCTTAAATATATTTTGAAACGTGAGCGAGAACTAAAGAACAAACTACACAGATCTTGCCTGGAGCCCTGATGCTACTTTTTCACCTGTTACCCTCTGACCTTCAAAATCTCTCTCACACACATGCAGGCACACACATACCTGTATAAATATGTATTCTCTTTTTGTTTTACAGAAAAAGGAATGTGTTGGAAGGCATACGTTTTTCTGTGTTATTGTTGCTATTATCGTTTAGCACCAGGCTAGCTTTCATCCAGCAAATCTATTTATGATCTAAAACATTCTAACAGGGATCATCCAGGATTACATTATCTAATGTCCCCTTTTTTCTTAAGATGTGATAAAAGGGGAATTTGGTTGTTACTTCTTTTGTAGATCCAGCAATTGCATAAGGGCTCTCTTGTAAACTCGACTAATTAATTAATTAATCAATTAACATGTTTATTTGTTTATTGGCGTAGACATGGCTATGTAGCAAAGAAGTTCGCTTTGCAACTACCTGGTTCTGGATTCAATCCCACTGTACAGAACCTTGAGCAAGTATTTTTTGGTATACCCGCTTGTGACTGAATTTGGTGGAGTGAAACTGTGTAGAAGCCCGCCGTGTATGTATGTGTGTGTGTATGTGTGTATATATATATATATATATATATATATATACATACATACATACACATGTGTGTATGTATATATATATATATACATGTGTGTGTGTGTGTGTGTGTGTGTGTGTGTGTGTAAAAAAATGAAAACGGCTACAGGTTTACGTTACGTGACAGTTGTTCGGCAAAAGTTCTCGATAGAATATGTCCAGCGCAAAATAAGTACGACGGTCGATTTAGATGATTGACCCCGCTTCAGTGTAGTGCTCCAGTATGGTTGGAGTCCGATGACCGAAAGAAATAAAAATATTGTTATATAAGGTTTATGTCATCTGAACCTGTAACCGAATTCTGTAGCTTTAAGAAAATAAGAGATTAATATTCCTCCTGGATTAGACGCTAGTGCATTGGGTAAAAGTACAGGAAGTCGGACCAGTCGCTTGACCTGCTAGAAACAGGAATTAAATCTCTCTCAGATCACACACATACTGTTATTTTAAATAAAGGGCACATTTGATAATGTAGTTAATAGTAAATATCGCTAAAATACAGGGTGGTCATGGCAAGGATGTTTATGATCATAGGCCTGCCTCGATTAAGTTCGACCAAGGGCTAAAAACCTTCTACAACAACAGCAAGTGGAATCCAGATAGACATACAAAGAAAACGCATGAACGCACGCATGCATAAAACATGAAGTGAACCTGCGGCCCGGGAGTTTATTTTTCGCACACGAAAAATATGAGTAACAGCTAATATAGACTCACATGCTTTCCTCTCACCCACCGCTTCAGTTATTGTATTACGTGTACCGTAAATAATAAAAACAGTCGACCAGTGGTGAGGTGTGTCAGAGTAAGCCGGCATCGATCCTGGACACATGTTGTTTCATTATTTCGCTGACGTCACAAAAGCCTTTAGTGAAAAGGCTTCAACATCCTGTTTTCTTTTGTTTTGTAATTTTTTTGTTTCGTTTTGTTTTGTTTTGTTTGGAAAAAATAAACAATGGAAACTTTACGCTTCGTGATTTTGCAAGAAGTCATTATTGATGTACACACACACACACACACACACACACACACACACACACACACACACACACACACACACACACACACACACACACACACACACACACACACACACACACACACACACACACACACACACACACACACTTACGCACACAAACATTTCATCGAATGAGGTAAGAGGTGAAGGAGGGGGAGAGAGAGTTATGCAAGAGATGCAGATGAAAGGCAGAGCAGACAGACGGACAGATAGATGGAAATGAAGGTGTAAGAAGAGGAGTGGGCAGGTAGAGAAGAAAAGAGTGATGTAAGAAATCATTAATGTTATACCCGCTCCTCTCCCTTTCCCAATATAGACTTTTTTAACAATGGGGGATTAAACCATAGAACACAGTAAGAGGAGGAGGGACGGGAATTATGCAAGAGACGGAGGAGAGAGAGAGAGAGAGAGAGAGAGAGAGAGAGAGAGGGGGGGGCAGTTAAAAATAAAGGTGTGACGAGAAGTGGAAGAATGGTGGGGGGAGGAAGATGGAGGATGGAGATGTAAAGCGATAGAAGGGTAGAGAGAGGGGGGAGAAGTGGCGGGTAATATATATAAAAGTACAGGATGGGAGAGATAGAAAGAGTGATGGGTGGGTGAAAGGAAGGAAGAAGTGGAATGAGAAGCGTGAGAGAGGAAACAGAGACGAACAGAAACGTGTGTATGCGTGTGTGTGCAAATATATGCTTGTGAACATGTGTTGTTTGTGTAGGTAGGTGGCCTAGCGGTTAGAGCATTGTACTCATCATCGGTAGATCGTGGGCTCGATTCCAAGACAAGACGGCACGTAGTGTTCTTGAGCAAAACACTTCATTTCACGTCGCTCCAGTCTACTCAGCTGTAAATGGGTCACACTGTGACGGAATAGCTTTCCGATCCGGAGGGGGGGGGGGGAGAACTGCTCCCCTAAACAGGGTGGATGGCGTCATTCGAAAGCTGAAAAAAATGATGCATAGCGGATTGTAACCAGCGTTGTACAACAACATCCGATAGTGTGGTCGATGCGCTTCAGCAATGTAACTATACGATTCAGAAAATCACCCGAATCGTGTGAATTTTTTGAATGATTCTCCTCTCAACCACGCAAAACTTTCTGCGTCTACTTTAAATCAAATATGGATATAACCCAGACTATTCCATCAGTTCCCAAATAATTTTGTACGGCCTTCCTTCTTCCCTTAATCGCCATATATATATCTGGATAATGCATCTCTCTTGGATTCTAAAAGAGGATCTGTGATTATTTAGCCGTTCCTTAAAGGAGTTATCCGTTGCTTCAACGTATTTCTATGTGTATATGTCGCTCCATCATCCTTGTTGCACAAAATTAAATCTGCTTCGTATACCACGGCCTCTGTATTGCATTGATTATTCACTGGACACTCCTTGTTAAATCTACGTGAGCATCCTGCCACTGCACATGCACTTAGGCGTTGACTAATATGTTTTTAAATACTAAACGCACACCTGAATAAGACTCTTAAGCAATGCTGATTTAGTTATTTTCTATATCTATGGATCTGTGTAAACTGCGTTTTCACTAATCTAAGGAAGACCTTTCCTGCGCAGATACTCACGTTGAGTATGAAAGGTGGAACAAACCAGAGTACTTTACGGTGGGGGAAAAAAGAGAGGGGGGAGTCAGCTAAAAGTCGGTGGAGCTGAAAAATATATTGTTACTTCTATAAAAGCAAAATTATATTCAATGAGAGATTGGTAGACTACCTCTTACTACAGTAACAACTGCAACAACGAACTTACTACTACTACTACTACTACTACTACTGTTGCTGCCGTTATTTTCAGTCGTTATTACCACTTGACTGAGCGGCATAAAAATAAGGCACTACAACCTCTACTACCACCACCAAATCCATCACCACTTTACCAGGACTACAACCTTCACTGTCTTAACTACCACCGTCACTACACCCATCACTGCCTCAGCTACCACGACCACACCTATCGTCGCCGCTACAAACACTATGGTTGCAACAACCATCAGCACCACCGCCGCCGCCGCCATCACCGCAGCAACAACCACCACGTCTACAACTATTACCGACATAACCGCTACGACGACCACCAATACCATCACCACCACAACAATCACTACTAACATCACCACCACTACTACAACAGCAATATCATCATCATCACAATCACTAACAACAAAGCCACAATCACCACAACCACCACCGCCACTAACAAAACACACCCACAGTTATAAACTCCACCACAACCGCCACCATCATCACGTCCCCCAATAATCACGAACACCACCACCCTCACAATTGCAGCTACCACCATAATCACTGACACTACCACCACCACACCTATTAACACCACCACCAACAACAACCTTATCAGCAACACCACCAACAGAATGCGCCGATATCACAGAGTACCACACCCCGCCAATTTACTATATTTAATAAAAGCCTAATAATTTTGAATTGGTTACCTGAAAGAAAGACACAAAATGCAATAATAATAATAATAATAATAGACTACACAGAAAAGACAGACGAAAATTGTAGTTATTTTTCAAGTTCTTTCTATTTATTGGGGAAGTGGCTATCGTTTTTATAGTCGTTGTTATTGTTGTTGTTTCCTGTCTGTGTTTTGATCTATTTTATAGTTGTAATAGTTTTCGATGTTATATTGGACCTATTGATTTTTGTTATGTAGTGTGTGGCCTTTATTATTTTTTTTTATCCTTTTTAATAGAAACTGAGGAGAGCGAGATCAAAGGGAAGCAATTCAAAGTTTGTATGCATGTGTGTGTGTGTGTGTGTATGCGCGTGTGTATATGTCTATATGTTTTTGCGAACTTATAACGGGAAAAAATAAATAAAAGCGTCTACCTTTCACATCCTCTCTCTTCTGTGTTGTTATTGAATGAGAGAATTACCCTAAGCTGGTGGATAAAAAGTCATGTAAAATAAACATTAGTCGTGATCGTCTGCTGGAGTATAGTGAATCTCTCTCTCTCTCTCACTCTTTCTCTCTCTCACTCTTTCTCTCTCTCACTTTCTCTCTCTCTCTATCAATCAGTCTATTTATTTACATATATATATATATATATATATATATATATATATATATATGTATGTATATTCCTGCGTGTTTGAAGAAAATGGAGAGGGTGTTTGACGAGATGTGAGGTCATGAATTGTCGAATGATGCTGAACAGAAGCTGCCTGTGATAATATTGATGTCGACGAGACTTGGACAATATATTTATTTGCTTATTTATTCATTGATTCGTGGTTTTTCAATGCTTTTATTTTTATATAAAAGCAACCAGTATTTCTATTTTTGTCTAGGAAGTTCCCTCTCAAACGATCAATCTATACCTTTATCTACCTAACGCTATCTATCTATCTATCTACGTCTCTGCCGCTCTCGACTTCTTGCACTATTTATCTGTCTCTACCGTTCTAGACCTCTATCTATCTATCTATCTATCTATCTATCTATACCTCCACCTCTCTCTCAATCCCTCATCAATTATTTCTATTTCTACCTCACTCGATCTCTCGTTCTATCTATATTTTATAACCATACACACACACTCTCTCTCTCTCTCTCTCTCTCTCGCGCCAGCAACTTATCTATATATCCTAAACTCTCATTCCAGCTATATATATTTCTCTCTCCTCCTCTCACACACATATACACTGTCTATCTATACTCCTGCATATTTCTTAGTCTCTCTTTTTAATTAACCCTGTTTAAATACATGAATAGTTCTAAATCTACCTATTCATATCCCTTTCTTCCATGTAGCCCCTGCCCCTCGTTAGCCATCCCTTTTCGTTTCCTCTTTAATTATATCCTTCCCTTCCCCCTATCCCTTTCTCATCTCCCTCCCTACCTTTTTCTTTTTCCATCCGTAACTCTACCTCACGCCATCCTTAAACCATTCCTTCATTCTCGTTTCCCAATTTCTCTCATTCTTTAATTCTTCTTCCATATCGCTGTTTCTCTCTTCGTTTCCTTTCCACTTCTTCCCACTCTCCGCTCTCTTTCTCTTTTCTCTCCCCTTTCACTCTCCTCACCCTTCTCCTACATCCCCAGGTACGTATTCATTAATACAAATATTATCATTGATTTGGTAATGAAAGAAATCCAATAACATTTCGATTCGTTAAAATATTAAGTCCCATTAAAATTAGAAACCTATTTCACCTCCTCTCTAAACACCATCATTCTACTCCCCACCTCCACCCCATAGCCCACTCCCCGATTCAGTACATTAGAGTTATATATTCCTAATGTTAATGCAATCTTTTCTAAAAAAAAAAAAACGAAACAACAAAAATGGCGTCGTTATTAGTTTAACGCACAAACTCAATTCAACCATAAAATCAGACATATATTTATTTAAATAGATTTTATTCATTTATTTTCTGTAACATGTTATTATTTTTATTATTGTAATTAATTCTGTTATTGCCATTGAAACAAGACAAGATGCTAGGGGGGGGGGGAGGGAAGAGGAAGTGTCGACTGGCTGAAACTACGATAAAGTTTCGAATCCCCAGCTGAAGAGAGTTCATTTCAGTTATGACAGAAACACTCTACGGGAAAGAATAAACCTCACAATATCTCTTAGTTTGTTCCTCATGGAACTGCCATATTGGATTGTCAACTCACATGTTTGAAATCTTCTCAAATTCGCTGAAGGTGACCAAATAGAGGAACCATTAACGCTTCACTCGAACCGCTAGAAAAATATCCAGTTCTCCTTAAAATCACAACCTATTGTCTCATAGGAGGGAGGACAAGTAAGATAATGTAGTTTCTGTCGTACAAAAAAGATGGGATGGTCATAGGTGGAGAGCTTTTAATCATAACTCAACTCAGAAGGTTTGTCTGATATCTAAACAAAAACAAAAGCTAGATATTTCGTTGGTCTTTAAGCTGCAGCATAAATTATATTGGCAGCTTCTATTATAGGCCCGGGGACCAACTAATGCTTTGTGTGTGAATTTAGTAAAGGCAAACTGTGGGGAAGCTTGTGTGTGTGATATATGTACATACACACATATATATGCATGTATGTATGTATGTATGTATGTATGTATGTATTATACGTGTGCCTGTATGCGCACGCGTCTTTATGTTTTCCCCCGCTTGACAACAGCTGTTGATTTCCTTGCCTCTCTGTAATTTATCGGTTCGGCAAGACACCGATACGAAAGTACCAAAATAAGTACCAAGAATCGATTTGTTCGACTAAGCTCTTCAAGGCAGTGCCCCAGCATGAGCACATTCTTCTGACCACGGACAGTAAAAGGTTAAAAGAATCAAAAGACAAAAGAATAAAAGAATCCAAAGATTATTGCGTTTCCTGGAGGAAAAACATGTTTGTTTCAGTACGAAATTCATGAGTTTACATAATTTATTTAGATCAATTTCAATAACATTCTTCGGTCGCTATGATTCCAATAATGACAATATTTGGTAACTCAGTATTGTATAAAACGCACCGGAATATAATCAGGAAGAATGTCTCTCACACAGAAATGTTTATTTTTCATGAGTTTATTTAAAATATTTAGATCCGATTCCTGAAAAATATCCAAGTTTTCGGTAATGCTTTGTCATTTTAGAATTTTTTTTTTTTTGTTATTGTTCATGGAAACAATTTGGTATTTATTTAGGATCCTGTAACTGTGGTTCCTTGATTGGCTCTAATTGGAAGCTCTCCTGTATCAAGAGGACTACACCATCTATGTACTCTTTTACTCTTTTCAGTCATTTGACTGTGGCCATGCTGGAGCACCGCCTTTTAGTCGAGCTAATCGACCCCAAGACTTATTCTTTGTAAGCCTAGTACTTATTCTATCGGTCTCTTTAGCCGAACCGCTAAAGTTACGGGGACATAAATACACCAGCATCGGTTGTCAAGCGATGCTGGAGGGACAAGCACAGACACACAAACATATATATATATATATATATATATATATATATATATATATATACGACAGGCTTCTTTCAGTTTCCGTCTACCAAATCCACTCACAAGGCTTTGGTGGGCCCGAGGCTATAGTAGAAGACACTTGCCTAAGATACCACGCAGTGGGACTGAACCCGGAACCATGTGGTTGGTAAGCAGGCTACTTACTACACAGCCACTCCTACGCCCATGTGTTCGCATATTTCGTTAACTATGTATACCTATCTCATTTCCCTTCAACCATTTCTTTCCCATTTTCTTTTTTTTCTCACGGAAGGCCACACGCATATTGTGAACGGTTTTGCAAAGACCCCCCCCCCCACCTCATCTGATGCTCCTCTGGCTAATACAATTATTATTCATTGTCATCCTCTCGTCTTCCTGCGCCTCCTACTTTTCCAACCAATCCACCGAATATCGAGCCCCACCAAAAAATGAAAGGTGAAGGTGACCTTGACGGGATTTGAACTCTGACTGCAAAGAGTTAGAACGACTATCGTTATCTGATTTATTAAAAACAACAAAAATAATTTTCACACCTCTGTTCCTTTCTCCCATCTACACACACACACACACACACACACACACACACACACACACACACACACCATCATACACAGAAACACCATCACACACACACACACACACACACACACCATCACGCACCATCACACACACACATACCACCAGACCAATCAATGGTAAACAAAGGACCTCTGATGAATGTCATCTTCAATATAATGCGGGAATCACTCCATAATGTTTAATACGACTGCCATTTATTCTGTGTCATGTTTAATTATCTGATGAACAATTAACTCAAACACCAACAAAAATAATCACATTCATTTTCGCGCCAATAATAACAATCGATGCATAATCGATCAAAAGAGAGTTGTTTGTTTTGTTTTGTTTTTTTACTTTTGCACCAACACCTCACTACATGAGTAGGTGTTGAAACAATAGGATCAGCTCAAAATCGGATTGTTTAATAGACATACTTCGAGGTTTTATATGCATGTATATATATATATATATATATATATATATATATATATATATATACACGAGAGCACTCAAACATACATATGTGCGTGTGCGCATATATATATATGCATGCACACACATTAATATACATCATATATAAGCACACAGTTATGTATGTATGTGTGTATATGTGTGTGTGTTTGGAAAGAATGTATCAAGAAGGCGCAAAAATGGAAACAGACAATTAGTTCTCACACAGGACCAGATGCCTGAAATCCCAAGTCGAACGAAGGGCGATTGATCCAAGCAAACTAGAACTGGATATAGGCAATGTACAGATCGAGGTAACGTGTGTGTGTGTGAGCATAAATATATAAATATGCAGATAGTAATACATACATATACACATCTATATGTGTGTGTGTTTCACACTGTTCATACTTCTTTTTCTCACTCCCTCAATGTTATTTTGTCTTCTGAGAAAGGGCTAACGTCCAAAATGTTAAGATACTTTCTCTTTCCATTAAAGCGTATAGCTAATACTGTATTTGTTAGACATTGTCCGCCCAAGTGGACTTTTTTTTTTCTTAATGTTCATAAGTTACCGTCTCTAATAAAAGATGAGAGACTCACTTTTACTGTTTAATAGAATTGAAGAACTGAACAAAATCTGCTTCGTTGATGCCTCGAGGGAAAAACATCTTCGAACTTTCTGTCTGTCTGTTTATGATTATGTTTGTGTATGTTGTTGCTTTGCCTTCATTATCTGTGAGTAAGTGAGTCTGTGTCTGTGAGTGTTTGTAAGTGTGTGTACATGTGTATATATATATATATATATATATATATATGAATGTATATATGTATGTGTATATGATTGTATATATGTATGTATATAAGTATGTATATATATATATGTGTGTGTGTGTCCATATCTATCATCTGTCGTATCTGTCACTCGCATCTTAATCTATATGTCAATCTGTCTCTTTTCCCCCTCAATCTCTCTCCCATCTCCCCCTCTCTCTCCCTTATTTATACACACACACACACACACACACATAACTCTCGGACCGTCAGTCCTTATCCATCTTTCGATCTACCAATTCCTCCATCAATCAATTAATCATCATTATTCAATAAGCTTCGCAACTTTTCTTATCTTCCTATGTAGCTTAACCATGCTTTTCTATATCACCCTCTCATCTTCTCTCCTTTTCCTGTTCTCTTCTTCTTCTTTTTTTCTTCTTTTCTTTTAAAATATGTTATTGTTGCTTCAGGTCAACCCAGGATCAAGCCGTGGGTATTGAAAATTCCAATGGTGACCACCCCGTTTTTTCTCATACATATCTAGGAATACTGTATCCAATGTGTCCTTTCTACTTGAAGCCGGGAGAATGTATGATTTAATGGTCATTTGGTTA